>NW_017201482.1:0-6677 GCF_001704415.2 Capra hircus | reverse complement strand
CATTCCAGGTCGTTTCCCAGAGTCCCCCAGATGTTCAGTCCATTCCAGGGAAACCTGTTTTCCCTACACTTCCTCGACTTTCAACCCGAGGATCGACTCACACCACGGTGGAACGTGGGACAGCCCTGTGTGAAATCCTGGTGGGAAAGCCAAGAGGGAAAGCCACAGATCCCTTGATCCACGCGAAGGAAGCGTGACACTGCTGCTACACCTCGGAGGAAAGCGCACGTGAATGCCCCAACTCGTGACGAGGACTGACTCCCCTGGGGAGACTCCAGAAGTATCCCAAGATCCATGTCAGCACTGAAGAGGAATCCTCAGGTTCTGCCACCCACTCCACACAAGATCTTAGGCCCCGCATCGTCGGAGAGGAATCCGAGCGGCCCCCATGCAACTCGCATGGGGACTGGCCTTTCCTGAGGCCACCAGAGCGGGTCCCTGAGGTCCCCGGCGTAAGTCGAGAGCACCTGCCACAACTCGAGAAAATCCAGGAGGTTCTCCCCTCCAGGCGAGATGAGGCCCATTTCCGCTGAGGCGTCTCGAGGCAAATCACACCTAACTCTGGAACTTCCAAAGGTTACTTCACACCCTTGCTGCAACACAAGAATTTCCCTGCATACCCGTCTCCAGTCGAGAGGAAGCACGAGAGTCCCGCCCACATCCAGAGGAGACCCGTTTCCCCCTCCTAGATCGAGAGGAGGGAACCTTCCCCTGCGTGGTCAGGAAAGAATTCCGGGCTTCCGTCGATCTCAAGCGGAGGCGCTCTCCACAGGAAAGGCGAGAGGAACTCCAGGGTCTTGCCAGCATTCCCAGAGTACCCCAGATGTCTCAGTCCATTTCAGGGAAACCTGTTTTCCCTGCACTGCCTCGACTTTCAAGCCGAGGATCGACTCACACCACGGTGGCACGTGGGACAGCCCTGTGGGAAGGCCTCGTGGGAAAGCCTCGTGGGAAAGCCTCGTGGGAAAGCCTGGCGGGAAAGCCCCTGATCCCTTGATCTACCCGAAGGGAAGCGCGACACTGCTGCTAGAGCTCGGAAGGAAAGCGCACGTGCATGCCCCCACTCGAGTAGAGGTCTGACTGCACTGGGAGACGCCAGAAGTCCCCCAAGATCCATGTCAGCACTGGAGAGGAATCCTCAGGTTCCGCCACCGACTCCACACAAGGTCTTAGGCCCCGGCATCGACGGAGAGGAATCCCGAGAGGCCCCCGAGTAACTCGCATGGGGACTGGCCTTTCCTGAGGCCAGCAGAGCGGGTCCCTGAGGTCCCCGTCGTAAGTCGAGAGCACCTGCCGCAACTCGATAAAATCCAGGAGGTTCTCCCCTCCAGGCGAGATGAGGCCCGTTTCCGTTGAGGCGTTTCGAGGCAAATCACACCTAACCTCTGGAACTTCCAAAGGGTCCTTCACACCCTTTCTGCAACTCAAGAAGTTCCCCGACATACCCGTCTCCAATTGAGTGGAAGCACGAGAGTTCCGCCCACATCCAAAGGAGCCCCGTTTCGGCCTCCTAGATCGAGTGGAGTGATACTTCCCCTGCGTGTTCGGGAACGAATCCCGGCGTTCCCGTCGCATCTCAAGAGGAGCCGCTCTCCACAGGAAAGGCGAGAGGAACTTCAGGGTCGTGCCAGCATTCCCAGAGTCCCCCAGATGTCTCAGTCCATTCCAGGGAAAACTGTTTTCCCTTCACTGCCTCGACGTTCAAGCCGAGGATCGACTCACACCACGGTGGAACGTGGGACAGCCCTGTGGGAAGGCCTCGTGGGAAAGCCTCGAGGGAAAGCAACAGATCCCTTGATGCACGCGAAGGGAAGCGCGACACTGCTGCTACAGCTCGGGAGGAAAGCGCACGTGCATGCCCCCATTCGAGACGAGGACTGACTCCCCTGGGGAGACTCCAGAAATATCCCAGGATCCATGTCAGCACTGGAGAGGAATCCTCAGGTTCCGGCACTGACTCCAAACAAGATTTTAGGCCCCAGAATCGACGGGAGAGGAAACCCGAGAGGCCCCCGAGAAGCCGCCAAGTAACTCGCAAGGGGACTGTCCTTTCCTGAGGCCACCAGAGCGGGTCAATTAGGTCCCCGTCGTAAGTCGAGAGCACCTGCCGCAACTCGAGAAAATCCAGGAGGTTCTCCTCTCCCGGCGAGATGAGGCCCATTTCCGCTGAGGCATCTCGAGGCTACTCACACCTAACCTCTGGAACTTCCAAAGGGTCCTTCACACCCTTGCTGCAACTCAAGAAGTTCCCCGACATACGGGACTCCACTCAAGAGGAAGCACGAGAGTCCCGCCCACATCCAGAGGAGCCCCGTTTCCGCCTCCTAGCTCGAGAGGAGGGATCCTTTCCCTGCAGGGTCGGGAAAGAATTCCCGGCGTTCCCGGTCGCATCTCAAGTGGAGGCGCTTTCCACAGGAAAGACGAAAGGAACTCCAGGGTGGTGCCACATTCCCAGAGTCCACCAGATGTCTCAGTCCATTCCAGGGAAACCTGTTTTCCCTGCACTGCCTCGACTTTCAAGGCGAGGATCGACTCACACCACGGTGGCACGTGGTACAGCCCTGTTGGAAAGCCTCGTGGGAAATCCTCGTGGGAAAGACTCGAGGGAAAGCCCCTGATCCCTTGATCCACGCGAAGGGAAGCGTGACACTGCTGCTACAGCTCGGGAGGAAAGTGCACGTGCATGCCCCCACTCGAGACGAGGCCTGACTCCCATGGGGAGACTCCAGAAATATCCCAGGATCCATGTCAGCACTGGGAGAGGAATCCTCAGGTTCCGGCACTGACTTCACACAAGGTTTTAGGCCCCAGCATCGACGGGAGAGGAAACCCGAGAGGCCCCCGAGAGGCCCCTGAACACCTCGCAAGGGGATTGGCCTTTCCTGAGGCCACCAGAGCGGGTCCCTGAGGTCCCCGTCGTAAGTCGAGAGCACCTGCCGCAACTCGAGAAATTCCAGGAGGTTCTCCCCTCCAGGTGAGATAAGGTCCATTTCCGCTGAGGCCTCTCGAGGCTAATCACACCTAACCTCTGGAACTTCCAAAGGGTCCTTCACACCCTTGCTGCAACTCAAGAAGTTCCCCGACATACCCGACTCCACTCGAGAGGAAGCACGAGAGTCCCGACCACATCCTGAGGAGCCCCGTTTCTGCCTGCTAGCTCGAGAGGAGGGATCCTTTCCCTGCGTGTGCGGGAAAGTATTCCCGGCGTTCCCGTCGCATCTCAAGTGGAGGCGCTCTCCACAGGAAAGGCGAGAGGAACTCCAGGATCAGGCCCTATTCCCAGAGTCCCCAAGCTGTCTCAGTCCTTTCCAGGGAAAACTGTTTCCCTGCACTGCCTCGACTTTCAGGCCGAGGATCGACTCACACCGTGATGGCACGTTGGACAGCCCTGTGGGAAAGACTCGTGGGAAAGCCTCGAGGGAAAGCCACAGATCCCTTGATCCACGCGAAGGGAAGCATGACACTGTTGCTAGAGCTCGGGAGGAAAGCGCACGTGCATGCCCCCACTCGAGACGAGGACTGACTGCCCTGGGGAGACTCCAGAAGTACCCTAAGATCCATGTCTGCACTGGAGAGAAATCCTCAGGTTCCAGCACTGAGTCCACACAAGGTCTTAGGCCCCAGCATCGACGGGAGAGGAATCCCGAGAGGCCCCAACAAACTCGCATGGGGACTTGCCTTTCCTGAGGGCACCAGAGCGGATCCCTTAGGTCCCCATCGTAAGTCGAGAGCAACTGCCGCAACTCGAGAAAATCCAGGAGGTTCTCCCCTCCAGGCGAGATGAGGCCCATTTACGCTGAGGCAACTAGGGGTAATCACACTTTAACTCTGGAACTTCCAAAGTGTCCTTCACACCCTTGCTGCAACTTTACAATTTCCCCGACATACCCGTCTCCACTTGAGAGGAAGCACGAGAGTCCCGGCCACATCCAGAGGAGCCCCGTTTCCGCCTCCTAGCTCGAGAGGAGGGATCCTTTCCCTGCGTGGTCGGGAAAGAATTCCCGGCGTTCCCGTTGCATCTCAAGAGGAGGCGCTCTCCACAGGAAAGGCGAGAGGAACTCCAGGGTCGTGCCATCATTCCCAGAGACAACCAGATATCTCAGTCCATTCCAGGGAAACCTGTTTTCCCTGCACTGCGTCGACTTTCAAGCCGAGGTTCGACTCACACCACGGTGGCACGTGGGTAAGCCCTGTGGGAAAGCCTCGTTGGAAAGCCTCGTGGGAAAGCCTCGAGGGAAAGCCACAGATCCCTTGATCCACGCGAAGGGAAGCGTGACACTGCTGCTACAGCTCGGGAGGAAAGCGCACGTGCATGCCCCCACTCGAGACGAGGACTGACTCCCCTGGGGAGATTCCAGAATTACCCCAAGATCCATGTCAGCACTGGAGAGGAATCGTCAGTTTCCGCACCGACTTCACGCAAGGTCTTAGGCCCCAGCATCAAAGGGAGAGGAATCCTGAGAGGCCCCCTAGCAACTCGCATGGGGACTGGCCTTTCCCGAGGCCACCGGAGCGGGTCCCTGTGGTCCCCGTCGTAAGTCGAGAGCACCTGCCGCATCTCGAGAAAATCCAGGAGGTTCTCCCTTCCAGGCTAGATGAGGCCAATTTCCGCTAAGGCGTCTCGAGGCTAATCACACCTAACCTATGGAACTTCCAAAGGGTCCTTCACACCCTTGCTGCAATTCAAGAAGTTCCCCGACATACCAGTCTCCACTCGAGAGGAAGCTCGAGAGTCCCGCCACATCCAGAGGAGCCTAGTTTCCGCCTCATGGCTCGAGAGAAGGGATCCTTTCACTGCGTGGTCGGGAAAGAATTCCCGGCATTTCCCTCGCATCTCAAGAGGAGGCTCTCTCCACAGGAAAGGCGAGAGGAACTCCAGGGTCGTGCCACCATTCCCAGAGTCCCCCAGATGTCTCAGTCCATTCCAGGGTAAACTGTTTTCCCTGCACTGCCTCGACTTTCAAGCCGAGGATCGACTTACACAACAGTGACACGTGGGTCAGCCCTGTGGGAAATCCTCGTGGGAAAGCCTGGAAAGCCTGGGAAAGCCACAGATCCTTGATCAACGCAAGGGAAGCGTGACACTGCTGCTACAGTTCGAAAAGAAATTCACGTGCATGCCCCACTCGAGACGAGGAACTCCCCTGGGGAGACTCCAGAAGTACCCAAGATCCATGTCAGCACTGGAGAGGAATCCTCAGGTTCCGGCACCACTCCTCTCAAGAACTTAGGCCCCGGCATCGACGGGAGGAATCCCGAGAGGCCCCAGCAACTCATGGGGACTGGCCTTTCCTGAGGCCACCAGAGCGGGTCCCTGAGGTCTCCGTCGTAAGTCGAGAGCACCTGCAGCAATTCGAGAAAATCCAGGAGGTTCCCTCCAGGCGAGATGAGGCCCATTTCCGCTGAGGCGCCTCGAGGCTAATCACACCTAACCTCTGGAACTTCCAAAGGGTCCTTCACAGCCTTGCTGCATCTCAAGAAGTTCCCCGACATACCCGTCACCACTCAAGAGGAAGCACGAGAGTCCCGCCCACATACAGAGGGGCCTGTTTCCGCCTCCTAGCTCGAGAGGAGGGATCCTTTCCTTTCGTGGTCGGGAAAGAAATTCCCGGCGTTCCCGTCGCATCTCAAGAGGAGGCGCTCTCACAAGAAAGGCGAGATGAACTCCAGGGTCGTGCCACCATTCCCAGAGTCCCCAAGATGTCTCAGTCCATTCCAGGGAAACCTGTTTTCCCTGCACTGCCTCGACTTTCAAACCGAGGATCGACTGACCACCACGGTGGCACGTGGACATCACTGGGGAAAGCCTCGTTGGAAACCCTGCTGGAAAGCCTCGTGGGAAAGCCTTGTTGGAAAGCATCGTGGGAAAGCCTCGAGGGAAAGCCACTGATACCTTGATCCACACGACTGGAGCATGACACTGCTGCTACAGCTAGGGAGGAAAGCGCAGGTGCATGTCCCCACTCGAGACGAGGACTAACTCCCCTGGGAACTCCAGAAGTACCCCAAGATCCATGTCAGCACTGCACAGGAATCCTCAGATTCCGGCACCGACTCCACACAAGGTCTTAGGCCCCGACATCGACGGAGAGGAATCCCCGAGAGCCCCCGAGCAACTCGCATGGGGACTGGCCTTTTCTGAGGCCCCCCAGAGCGGGTCCTTGAGGTCCCCCGTCATAGTCGAGAGCAACTGCCCTATCGAGAAAATCCAGGAGGTTCTCCCTCCAGGCGAGATGAGGCCCATTTCTGCTGAGGCGTCTCGAGGCTAATCACACTAATCTCTGGAACTTCCAAACGTGCTTCACACCCTGGCTGCAACTCAAGATGTTCCCCGACATACCGTCTCCATTCGAGAGGAAGCACGAGAGTCCCGCCCACATCCAGAGGGCCCCGTTTCTGCCTACTAGCTCTAGAGGAGGGATCCTTTCCCTGCGTCATCGGGAAAGAAATCCCGGCGTTCCGTCGCATCTCAAGAGGAGGCGCTCTCCACAGGAAAGGCGAGAGGAACTCCAGGGTCGTGCCACTTTCCCAGAGTCCCCCAGATGTCTCAGTCCATTCCAGGGAAACCTGTTTTCCCTGCACTGCTTCGACATTCAAGCCGGAGGATCGACTCACACCAGGGTGGCACGTCGGAGAGCCCTGTGGGAAAGCCTCGTTGGAAAGCCTCGTGGGAAAGC
>NW_017201481.1:0-6678 GCF_001704415.2 Capra hircus | reverse complement strand
GAATTCTTTCCGGACCACGCAGGGAAAGGATCCCTCCTCTCGAGGTAGGAGCAGAATCGGGGCTCCTCTGGATGGGGTGGGACTCTCGTGCTTCCTCTCGAGTGGAGACGGATATGTCGGGAATTTCTTGAGTTGCAGCAAGGGTGTGAAGGACCCTTTGGAAGTTCCAGAGGTTAGGTGTGGTTAGCTTCACAACGCCTCAGCGGAAATGGGCCTCATCTCTCCTGGAGGGGAGAACCTCCTGGATTTTCTCGAGGTGCGGCAGGTGCTCTCGACTTTTGACGGGGACCTCAGGGGCCCGCTCTGGTGGCCTCAGGAAAGGCCAGTCCCCATGCGAGTTGCTCGGGGGCCTATCGGGATTTCTCTTCCGCGATACCGGGGCCTTAGACCTTGTGTGGAGTCGGTGCCGGAACCTGAGGTTTCCTCTCCAGTGCTGACATGGATCTTGGGGTACTTCTGTGGGTCTCCCCAGGGGAGTCAGTCCTCGTCTTGAGTGGGGGCATGCATGTGCGCTTTCCTCCCGAGCTGAAGCAGCAGTGTCACGCTTCCCTTCGCGTGGATCAAGGGATCTGTGGCTTTCCTCGAGGCTTTCCCACGAGGCTTTTTCCCACGAGGCTTTCCCACGAGGCTTTCCCACAGGGCTGTCCACGTGCCACCGTGGTGTGAGTCCATCCTCGGCTTGAAAGTCGAGGCAGTGCAGGAAAACAGGTTTCCCTGGAATGGACTGAGACATCTGGGGACCCTGGAATGGTGGCACGACCCTGGATTTCCTCTCGCCTTTCCTGTGGAGAGCGCCTCCTCTTGAGATGCGACAGGAACGACGGGAATTCTTTCCCGACCACGAAGGAAAGGATCCCTACTCTCGAGGTAGGATGCGGAACCGGGCTCCTCTGGATGTGGGCGGGACTCTCGTGCTTCCTCTCGAGTGGAGACGGGTATGTCGGGGAACTTCTTGAGTTGCAGCAAGGGTGTGAAGGACCCTTTGGAAGTTCCAGAGGTTAGGTGTGATTAGGCTCGAGACACCTCCGGGGAAATGGGCCTCATCTCGCCTGGAGGGGAGAACCTCCTGGATTTTCTCGAGTTGCGGCAGGTGCTCTCGACTTACAACCGGGACCTCAGGGACCCGCTCTGGTGGCCTCAGGAAAGGCCAGGCCCATGCGAGTTGCTCGGGGGCCTCTCGGGATTCCTCTCCTGTCGATGCTGTGGACTAAGACCTTGTGTGGAGTCGGTCCTGAAACCTGAGGATTCCTCTCCAGTGCTGACATGGATCTTGGGGTACTTCTGGAGTTCCCCAGGGGAGTCAGTTCTCGTCTTGAATGGGGGCATGCACCTGCGCTTTCCTCCCGTGCTGTAGGAGCAGTGTCACGCTTCCTTCGCGTGATCAAGGGATCTGTGCTTTCCTCGAGGCTTTCCACGAGGCTTTTCAGGAGGCTTCCCACAGGGCTGTCCCACGTGCCACCGTGGTGTGAGTGGATCCTCGGCTTGAAAGTCGAGGCAGTGCAGGGAAAACAGGTTTCCCTGGAATGGACTGAGACAACTGGGGGACTCTGGAATGGTGCACGACCCTGGAGTTCCTCTCGTCTTTCCTGTGGAGAGGGCCTCCTGTTGAGATGCGACGGGAACGCCGGGAATTCTTCCCGAACACGAAGGGAAAGGATCCCTCCTCTCGAGCTAGGAGGCGAAACCGGGCTCCTCGCGATGTGGGCGGGACTCGCGTGCTTCCTCTCGAGTGGAGACGGGTATGCAGGGGAACTTCTTGGTTGCAGCAAGGGTGTGAAGGACCCTTTGGATGTTCCAGAGGTTAGCTCTGATTAGCCTCGAGACGCCTCAGCACGAATGGCCTCATCTCGCCTGGAGGGAGAACCTCCTGGATTTTCTCGCGTTGCGGCATGTGCTCTTGACTTACGACGTGGACCTCATGGACTCGCTCTGGTGGCCTCAGGGAAAGGCCCAGTCCCCATGCGAGTTGCTCGGGGCATCTCGGGATTCCTCTCCTGTCGATGCTGTGGACTAAGAGCTTGTGTGGATTCGGTGCCGAACCTGAGGCCACCAGAGCGAGTCATGAGGTCACGTCGTAAGTCAAGAGCACATGCCGCAACGCGAGAAAATCCAGGAGTTCTCCCTCCAGGCGAGATGAGGCCATTCGTGCTGAGGCGTCTCGAGGCTAATCAGAGCTAACCTCTGAACATCCAAAGTCCTTCACACCCTTGCTGCAACCCAAGAAGTTCCCCTGCATACCCGTCTCCACTCGAGAGGAAGCACGCGAGTCCCGCCACATCGCGAGGAGCCGCGTTTTCGCCTCCTAGCTCGAGAGGAGGGATCCTTTCCCTTCGTGTTCGGGAAAGATTCCCGCGTTCCGTCGCATCTCAACAGGAGCCCTCTCCACAGGAAAGACGAGAGGAACTCCAGGGTCGTGCCACCATTCCCAGAGTCCCCCAGTTGTCTCAGTCCATTCCAGGAAACCTGTTTTCCCTGCACTGCCTCGACTTCAAGCCGAGGATCCACTCACACCACGGTGGCACGTGGGACAGCCCTGTGGGAAAGCCTCCTGAAAAGCCTCGTGGGAAAGCCTCGAGGGAAGCCACAGATCCTTGATCCACGCGAAGGGAAGCGTGATCACTGCTCCTACAGCACGGGAGGAAAGCGCAGGTGCATGCCCCCATTCAAGACGAGAACTGACTCCCCTGGGGAAACTCCAGAAGTACCCCAGATCCATGTCAGCACTGGAGAGGATCCTCAGGTTTCAGGACCGACTCCACACAAGGTCTTAGTCCACAGCATCGACAGGAGAGGAATCCCGAGAGGCCCCGAGCAACTCGCATGGGGCCTGCCTTTCCTGAGGCCACCAGAGCGGGTCCCTGAGGTCCCGGTTGTAAGTCGAGAGCAACTGCCGAAACTCGAGAAAATCCAGGAGGTTCTCCCTCCAGGCGAGATGAGGCCCATTTCCCCGGAGGTGTCTCGAGCCTAATCACACCTAACCCTGGAACTTCCAAAGGGTCCTTCACACCCTTGCTGCAACTCAAGAAGTTCCCCGACATACCCGTCTCCACTCGAGAGGAAGCACGAGAGTCCCGCCCACATCCAGAGGAGCCCCGGTTCCGCATCCTACCTCGAGAGTAGGGATCCTTCACTTCGTGGTCGGGAAAGAATTCCCGTCGTTCCTGTCGCATCTCAAGAGGAGGCGCTCTCCACAGGAAAGGCGAGAGGAAATCCAGGGTCGTGCCACCATTGCCAGGGTCCCCCAGATGTCTCAGTCCATTCCAGGGAACCTGTTTTACCTGCACTGCCTCTACTTTCAAGCCGAGGATGGACTCACACCACGGTGGCACGTGGGACAGCCCTGTGGAAAGCCTCGTGGGAAAGCCTCGTGGAAAGCCTCGTGGGAAAGCCTCGTGGGAAAGCCTCGAGGAAAGGCACAGATCCCTTGATCCACGCGAAGGAAGCGTGACACTGCTGCTTCAGCTCGGGAGGAAAGCGCACATGCATGCCCCCACTCAAGACGAGACTGACTCCCCTGGGGAGACCACAGAAATACCCCAAGATCCATGTCAGCACTGGAGAGGAAACCTCAGGTTCCGCACCGACTCCACACAAGGTCTAAGGCCCGGTATCGCGGAAGAGAAATCCCGATAGGCCCCGAGCAACTCGCATGGGGACTGGCCTTTCCTGAGGCCACCAGAGCGGGCCCCTGAGGTCCCCGACGTAAGTCGAGAGCACCTGCCGCAACTCGAGAAAATCCAGGAGGTTCTACCCTCCAGGCTAGATGAGGCCCATTTCCGCTGAGGCGTCTCGAGACTAATCACACCTAACCTCTGGAACTTCCAACGGGTCCTTCACACCCTTGCTGCAACTCAAGAAGTTCCCCGACATACCCGTCTCCACTCGAGAGGAAGCACGAGAGTCCCGCCCACATCCAGAGGAGCACCGTTTCCGCCTCCTAGCTCGAGAGGAGGGATCCTTTCCCTGCGTGGTCGGGAAAGAATTTCCGGCGTTCCCGTCGCATTTCAATCGGACGCGCAATCCAAGGGAAAGGCGAGAGGAACTCCAGGGTCGTGCCACCATTCCCAGAGTCCCCCAGATGTCTCAGTCCGTTCCAGGGAAACCTGTTTTCCCTGCACTGCCTCGACTTTCAAGCCGAGGATCGACTCACACCCCGTGGCACGTGGGACAGCCCTGCGGACAGCCCTGTGGGAAAGCCTCGTGGGAAAGCCTCGAGGGAAAGCCACAGATCCCTTGACCCACGCGAAGGGAAGCGCGACACTGCTGCTACAGCTCGGAAGGAAACAGCACGTTCATGCCCCCACTGGAGACGAGGACCGACTCCATTGAGGAAACTCCAGAAGTACCCCAATATTCATGTCGGCACTGGAGAGGAATCCTCAGGTTCCGGCACCGACTACACACAAGGTCTTAGGCCCGGCATCGACGGAGAGGAATCCCGAGAGGACCCCGAGCAACTCGAATGGGGACTGGCCTTTCCTGAGGCCACCAGAGCGGGTCCCTGAGGTCCCCGTCGTAAGTCGAGAGCACCTGCCGCAACTCGAGAAAATCCAGGAGGTTCTCCCCTCCAGGCGAGATGAGGCCCATTTCCGCTGAGGCGTCTCGAGGCTATTCACACCTAACCTCTGGAACTTCCAAAGGGTCCTTCACACCCTTGCTGCAACTCAAGAAGTTCCCCGACATACCCGTCTCCACTCGAGAGGAAGCACGAGAGTTCTGCCCACATCCAGAGGAGCCCCGTGTCCGCCTCCTATCTCGAGAGGAGGGATCCTTTCCCTGCTTGATCAGGAAAGAATTCCCGGCGTTCCCGTCGCATCTCAAGAGGAGGCGCTCTCCACAGGAAAGGCGAGAGGAACTCCAGGGTCGTGCCACCATTCCCAGAGTCCCCCAGATATCTCAGTCCATTCCAGGGAATCCTGTTTTCCCTGCACTGCCTCGACTTTCAAGCCGAGGATCGACTCACACCAAGGTGGCACGTGGGAAAGCCTCGTGGGAAAGCCTCGAGGAAAGCCACAGATCCCTTGATCCAAGCGAAGGGAAGCGTGACACTGCTGCTACAGCTCGAGAGGAAAGCGCACGTGCAGGCCCCCACTCGAGACGAGGACTGACTCCCCTGGGGAGACTCAGAAGTACCCCAAGATCTATGTCAGCACTGGAGAGGAATTCTCAGGTCCCGGCACCGACGCCACACAAGGTCTTAAGCCAGCGTGACACTGCTGCTACAGCTCGAGAGGAAAGCACACGTGCAGGCCCCTCGAGACGAGGACTGACTCCCCTGGGGAGACTCAGAAGTACTCCAAGTTCCATGTCAGCACTGGAGAGGAATCCTCAGTTCCGGCACCGACTCCACACAATGTTTTAGGCCCCGACTTCGACGGGAGAGGAATCCCAAGAGGCCCCCGAGCAACTCGCATGGGACTGGCCTTTCCTGAGGCCACCAGAGCGGGTCCCTGAGGTCCCCGTCGTAAGTCGAGAGCACCTGCCGCAACTCGAGAAAATCCAGGAGGTTCTCCCCTCCAGGCGAGATGAGGCCCATTTCGCTGAGGCGTCTCGAGGCTATCACACCTAACCTCTGGAACTTCCAAAGGGTCCTTCACACCCTTGCTGCAACTCAAGAAGTTCCCGACATACCCGTCTCCACTCGAGAGGAAGCACGAGATCCGCCCACATCCAGAGGAGCCCACGTTTTCGCCTCCTAGCTCGAGTGGAGGGATCCTTTCCCTGCGTGGGGGAAAGAATTCCAGCGTTCCCGTCGCATCACAAGAGGAGGCGCTCTCCACAGGAAAGGCGAGAGGAACTCCAGGGTCGTGCCACCATTCCCAGACCCCAGATGTCTCAGTCCATTCCAGGGAAACCTGTTTTCCCTGCACTGCCTCGACTTTCAAGCCGAGGATCGAGTCACACCACGGTGGCACGTGGGACAGCCCTGTGGGAAAGCCTCTAGTGGGAAAGCCTCGTGGGAAAGCCTCGAGGGAAAGCCACAGATCCCTTGATCCCCGCGAAGGGAAGCGACACTTCTGCTACAGCTCGGAAGGAAAGCGCACGTGCATGCCACCACTCTAGACGAAGACTGACTCCCCTGGGGAGACTGCAGAAGTACCCCAAGATCCATGTCAGCACTGGAGAGGAATGCTCAGGTTCGGGCACTGACTCCACACAAGATCTTAGGCCCCAACATCGACGGGAGATGAAACCCGAGAGGCCCCCGAGTAACTCGCATGGGGACTGACCTTTCTTGAGGCCACCATAGCGGGTCCCTGTGGTCCCCGTCGTAAATCGAGAGCACATGCCGCAACTCGAGAAAATCCAGGAGGTTCTCCCCTCCAGGCGAGATGAGGCCCATTTGCGCTGAGGCGTCTCGAGGCTAATCACACCTAACATCTGTAAATTCCAAAGGGTCCTTCACACCCTTGCTGCAACTCAAGAAGTTACCCGACATACCCGTCTCCACTCGAGAGGAAGCTCGAGAATCCCGCCCACATCCAGAGGAGCCCCGTTTCGCCTCTTAGCTCGAGAGGAGGGAATTGGTGGTGGGGAAAGAATTCCCGCGTTCCCGTCGCATCTCAAGAAGAGGCGCTCTCCACAGGAAAGGCGAGAGGAACTCCAGGGTCGTGCCACCATTCCCCCAGAGACCCCAGATTGTCTCAGTCCATCCCAGCGGAAACCTGTTTTCCCTGA
>NW_017201480.1:0-6679 GCF_001704415.2 Capra hircus | reverse complement strand
CGGCCGGAACCTGAGTATCCCTCTCCAGTGCTGACATGGATCTTGGGGTACTTCTGGAGTCTCCCCAGGGAGTCAGTCCTCGTCTCGAGTCGGGGCATGCAGTGTGCTTTCCTCCGAGCTGTAGCAGCAGTGTCACGCTTCCCTTGGCATGGATCAAGGGATCTGTGGCTTTCCCTCGATGCTTTCCCACAAGGCTTTCCCACAGGGCTGTCCCACGTGCCACAGTGGTGTGAGTCGATCCTCGGCTTGAAAACTCGAGCAGTGCAGGGAAAACAGGATTCCCTGGAATGACTGAGATATCTGGGGTGACTCTGGAATGGTGGCACGACCCTGGAGTTCCTCGCGCCTTTCCTGTGGAGAGCGCTTCCTCTTGAGATGCGATGGGTACGCCGGAAATTCTTTCCCGACCACGCAGGGGAAAGGATCCCTCCTCTCGAGCTAGGAGGCGGATACGGGGCTCCTCTGAATGTGGGCGGGACTCTCGTGCTTCCTCTCGAGTGGGAGACGGGTATGTCGGGGAATTTCTTGAGTTGCCAGCAAGGGTGTGAAGGACCCTTTGGAAGTTCCAGAGGTTAGTGTGATTAGCCTCGAGACGCCTCAGCGGAAATGGCCTCATCTCGCCTGGAGGGGAGAACCTCCTGGATTTTCTAGAGTGCTGCAGGTGCTCTCGACTTACGACGGGACCTCAGGACCCGCTCTGCTCGCCTCAGGAAAGGCCTGTCCCCATGCGAGTTGCTCGGGGGCCTCTATTGATTCCTCTCCCGTCTATGCCGGGGCCTGAGAACCTTGTGTGAGTCGGTGCCGGAACCTGAGGATTCCTCTCCAGTTCTGACATGGTTCTTGGGTACTTCTGAGTCTCCCAGGGGAGTCAGTCCTCGTCGCGAGTGTGGCCGTGCACGTGCCTTTCCTCCCGAGCTTTAGCAGCAGTGTCACGCTTCCCTTTGTGTGGATCCAGGGATCTGTGGCTTTCTCTGTAGGCTTTCCCACGGGCTTTCCCACTAGGCTTTTCACAGGGCTGTCCCACGTGCCACCGAGGTCTGAGTCGATCCTCGCGCTTGAAAGTCGAGGCATTGGGGGGAAAACAGGTTTCCCTGGAATCGACTGACACATCTGGGGGCTCTGGGAATGGTGGCCACGACCCTGAGTTCCTCTCGCCTTTCCTGTGGAGAGCGCCTCTTCTTGAGATGCGACGGGATCGCCGGAAATTCTTTCCCGACCACGCAGGGAAAGGATCCCTCCTCTCGAGCTATGAGACTGAAACGGGGCTCTTCTGTGGGCGGGACTCTTGTGCTTCCATTCGAGTGGAAACGGGTATGTCGGGGAACTTATTGAGTTGCAGCAAGGGTGTGAAGGGCCCTTTGGAAGTTCCAGAGGTTAGGTGTGATTAGCCTCGAGATGCCTCAGCGCAAATGGGTCTCATCTCGCCTGGAGGGGAGAACCTCCTGATTTTCTCGAGTTGCGGCAGGTGCTCTCGACTTACTACGGGACCTCAGGGACCCGCTTTGGTGGCCTCAGGAAAGGCCAGTCCCCATGCGAGTTGCTCGGAGCCTCTCGTGATGTCTCTCCCTCTCCAGTGTGTCTTGAATCATGACTGGCCTTTCCTGAGGCCACCAGAGCGGGTCCCTGCGGTCCCCGTCGTAAGTCGAGAGCACCTGCCGCAACTGGAGAAAATCAAGGATGTTCTCCCCTCCAGGCAAAATGAAGCCTATTTCCGCTGACACATCTCAAGGCTAAGCACACTTAAACTCTGGAACTTCCAAAGGGTCCTTCACACCCTTGCAGCAAATCAAGAAGTTCCCCGACATACCCGTCTCCACTCAAGAGGAAGCACGATAGTTCCGCCCGCATCCAGAGGAGCCCCGTTTCCCCCTCATAGCTCGAGAGGAGGGATCCTTTCCCTGTGCGGTCGGGAAAGAATTCCCGGCGTTCCGTCGCATCTCAAGAGGAGGCGTTCTCCACAGGAAAGGTGAGAGGAACTCCAGGGACATGCCACCATTCTCCGAGTCCCCCAGATGTTTCAGTCTATTCCAGGGAAACCTGTTTCCCCGCACTGACTCGACTTTCAAGCCAAGGATCGACTCACACCACTGTGGCACGTGGGACAGCCCTGTGGCAAAGCCTCGTGGGAAAGCCTCGTGGGAAAGCCTTGAGGGAAAGCCACAGATCCCTTGATCCACGCGAAGGTAAGAGCGACACTGCTGCTACAGCACGGGAGGAAAGCGCACGTGCATGCCCCCACTCGAGACGAGGACTGACTCCCCTGGGAGACTCCAGAAGTACACCAAGATCCATGTCAGCACTGGGAGAGGAATCCTCAGGTTACTGCACCGACTCTATGTAAAGTCTGAGGCCCCGGCATCGACGGGAGAGGAATCCGGAGAGGGCCCGAGCAACTCGCATGGGACTGGAATTTCCTGAGGCCACCAGAGCGGATCCCTGAGGTCCCCGTCGTAAGTCGAGAGCACCTGCCGCAACACGGTAAAATCCAGGTGGTTCTCCCCTCCAGGCAAGATGAGGCCCGTTTCCCCTGAGGTGTCTCGAGGCTAATCACACGTGACCTCTGGAACTTCCAAAGAGTCTTTCACAGTCATGCTGCAACTCAAGAAGTTCCCCGACATACCCGTCTCCACTCAAGAGGAAGCACGAGTGTCCCGGCCACATCCAGAGGAGCTCCGTTTCCGGCTCGTAGCTCGAGATGTGCGATCCTTTCCATGATTGGTCGGGAAAGAATTCCGGCATTCCCATCGCATCTCAAGAGGAGGCGCTCTCCAAAGGAAAGGGGAGAGGAACTACAGGGTCGTGCCACCATTCCGAGACTCACCCAGATGTCTCAGTCCATTCCACAGGAACCTGTTTTCCCTGCACTGCCTTGGCCTTCATGCCGAGGATCGACTCACACCACCGTCACACGTGGGACAGCCCTGTGGGAAAGCCTAGAGGGAAAGACTCGAGGGAAAGCCACAGATCCCTTGGTCCAGGGATGGGAAGCGTGACACTGCTGCTACAGCATGGGAGGAAATGTCACGCTCATGCCCCCACTCGAGACGAGGCCTGACTCCTTGTGGAGACTCGAGGAAGTACCACAAAATCCATGTCAGCACTGGAGAGGAATCCTCAGGTTCCGGCCCCGACTCCACACAAGGTCTTAGGCCCGGCATCGACGGAGAGGAATCACGAGAGCCCCCTAGCAACACGCATGATGACTGGCGTTTCCTGCGGCCGCCAGAGCGGGTCCCTGAAGTCCCTGTCGTAACTCGAGAGCACCTGCTGAAACTCGGGAATATCCAGGAGCCTCTCCATTCCAGGCGACATGAGGCCCATTTCTGCTGAGGCATCTCGAGACTAACCACACCTAACCTCTGGAACTTCCAAAGGGTCCTTCACACCCTTGCTGCAACTCAAGAAGTTCCCCGACATACCCGTTCCTCTTCACATTTATCCATAATGGTGGTGTCATCTGCATATCTAAGTTTATTGATATTTCTACAGGCAATCTTGATTCCAGCTCATGTATCTTCCATCCCAGCATTTTTCATGATGTACTCTGCATATAAGTTAAATAAACAGGGTGACAATATACAGCCTTTGCATACTCTTTTCCTTTTTGGAACCAGTCTGTTGTTCCATGTCCTGCTCTAACTGTTGCTTCCTGACCTTCATCCAGATTTCTCAAGAGGCAGGTTAGGTGGTCTGGTATTCCCATCTCTTTCAGAATTGTGGCTAAAACAACAGTATAAGGACCTTTCCGATGTCAGGCCAAGGAATTGTGTTTCCAGTCATTGAGCCACACCTGATCACTGAGCACAAATTCATGAATCTGTTCCTCAAGGGGAATGATATTCTTTTTTATACAAACTTAGTTACCTGATTTATTACCTTACCTAATTGTTCCATCTGCTGTGAAATCCCACCCCTTACTTGTGGCAAATCTGCTAACACCTGCCTCACTGTGGGAGGGGGTCTCCCATAGAAAATTTCATAAGGACAACAACTATCGGAACGTGCGGTTACCCATAATATGAGTAAGTCTGCCGGAAGCAAGCCCATCCATGTACAGTCAGTCTCTATGATCCATTTTGAAAGTGTCTCTTCAAGAGTTTGGTTGTTTCTTTCCACCATTCCAGAACACTGGGGCCTATATGCTGTATGTAATTTCCACTGATATTTAGAGCTTCACATACCTGTTAATTAACGCGGCTACAAAGACAGGGCCATTGTCGGATTCTATACTGGTTGGAAACCCAAGTCTGGGAATTATTTCTCAAATCAGCGAGCTACTTCGTTTTCTTTTTCAGATCAGGTAGGAAGGCCTCTGCCCAACCGGAGAAGGTACCTACTATTCTAGTAAGTCATGATAACAGGTGACTGCCTTTGCTTCCCCGAAGGACACTCGCTTTCCCTGCATCCTGAGAACTCCACGTCTCAGCCAGTTGGAAAAGCGCTTCTTGGAGGTCATTATTCAGGGGCAACTTCCCCTGGAGCCCGGGGCCATAGGGAGCGGCTCCACACTCCCAGGGAAAGGCAGAGCCACAGCCACACATCTGTCCCATCCCTTTGCTCTGTAGGAGAGCTCTAGTGAGCCTAGGTCTGTCAGGAAAATTCTTGGCTCCTATGGGGACACATTCTATGTGTGAAACTGCATCCAGGACCTAGGGGCCACAGGGCGCCTGTTTCTCTCGGGGGCGGAGGGGTGGGGGGGCCTGAAGCAGTGCGGCCCAGCAACAGCTTCCACATCCATCCAATTGCTCTTTTCTTACCTCTGATAGAACTAGCTTTGTTCCAGCCTTTGGCAATTTGGAGGCAAGCGGCCCCCCTTCCTCCCCAAGGAGGCATGGGACCTAATTTGAGTGGAAAGGCCCCTCACGGAGCTGAACCCAGGAAGGCACCCAGTCATGTCTGACACATTCCTGCATCCTGCTTCTTCATGAGCAATACGCTATAAGCTAGGAATGTCTTTCCAAGGCTCAGAAAGGACAGGGGAGATTCATGGTGCTGCCTCTGGAATTTCGGTCCTCTGAGCAGACCTGGAGGTCTCCCCTTGAAGAAGCTAACCAGTTTCTTCCAAATACAGGCTTGCAAACACACACTGGTGGCTGCCCTCTTCTTCCCTGAAGGACGATCACTTTCCCCGCATCCTGTGAACTCTGCATCCCAGCCTGCTGGAAAAGCGCTTCTTGGAGGTCATTTTTCAGGGACAATTTTCCCTGGAGCCCGGGCTGTAGGGAGGGCCCCATGCTCGCTGGTGAAAGGCAGAGTCACATCCACAGTCTGTTCTACCCCTTTTGCCCTGTGGGAGAGCTCTAGTGAGCCTAGGTCTGTCAGGAAAATTCTTGGCTCCTATGGGACACACCCTGTGTGTTAACCTGCATATCGGACCTAGGGGCCACAGGGCGCCTGTTCCTCTCGGGGGGACCCTGAAGTGGGCGCCCAGCAACAGCCTGAACATCCATCCGATTGCTCTTTTTCCTTCTGATAGAGCTAGCTTTGCTTCTCGCTTTGGCATTCGGAAGCCAGGGGGAGCCCCACCGCTGTTGTCCTGGGGTCTATTGGGTTACCGGGTCTATTGGACCCCAGCATGGCACCCGACCCCTCAGACACACTCCCGCAGCCTCCTTCCCCATGGGCAGGACTGTTCTGACCTAGGAATGTGTTCCCAAGGCTCAGAAAATGCAGGGAGACACACGGCCCTGACTCTGGAACTGAGGCCGTTGGAGCAGGCCTGGAGGTCTGACGTCTGAGACGCCAAACACTTGCTGCAAGATACAGGTGTGAAAACACACTCTCTGGGGCTGCCTTTCCTTCCTCCAAGGAAGAGAGCTTTTCCAGTCTCCTCGTGCTGAGTCATACAAGGCTGGAAATCTGGCTTCGAGGGCATTTCTCAGGGCAATGGCCCCTGAGGCCCTGCACACAGGGAGGGATCCTACCCTCCCGGGGAAGTCAAAGCAACCTCCAAACAGCTGTTCTCTCATGTTTCCTCTGCAGGAGGGAGCTAGTGAGCCCAGGTCTGTCTGGAACGTTCTTGGATCCTGCGGGGAAATCATCCTGGGAGCCCACCTGGATACCAGTCGTAGGGGCTAAAAATTCGCATTTTCCTTCCTTGGAGCCCTAACGCAGAACAGCCTAGCAAACTGCTTGAAAATCCATCCTGTTGCTGTTTTCTTCCTCTCTGACAGAGCGAGCTTTGCTCCCCATTTGGGATTTCAGAAGCAAGGAGGTGCCTGCAACTCCTTGCCTGGGTCCATTGGAGGTGCAAGGTGCCCTCGACCAGGTGACCCCAGCATGACACCTGGCCCCCTCAGACACACTCCCGCAGCCTGCTTCCCATGGCAGACTGCTCTCACCTAGGAATGGTTTGCAAGGCCAGGAAACTGCAGGGAGACACAAGACCCTGATTCTGGCATTGAGTCTGTTGGAACAGGCCTGCAGGTCTTCTGTCTAACAAGCCAAACACTTGCTGCAAAGATACAGGCCTGAAAACACACTCTTGGCTGCCTTTCCTTCCTCCAAGGAAGAGAGTTTTCTCAGACTCCTGTGGCTGAGAGCCACACAGGGCTGAAAAGCACTTGCTGGGAGATTCTTTTCATTGGCCATGGCCCCTGAGGCCCTGTGCTCAGGGAGGGGCTCCCTCCCTCCCAGGGAAAGTCAAAGAAGCTCCAAACGGCTGTCATCATTGTTTCTG
>NW_017201479.1:0-6680 GCF_001704415.2 Capra hircus | reverse complement strand
CGCCTGGGGCCATTGATGTGCAAGGTGCCTCGGACTAGGTGACCCTAGCATGGCACTAGCCCCGCTCAGCACACACTCCCGAGGCTTCTTTCTCATGGGAAGCACTGCTCCAACCTAGGAATGTGTCTGCAATGCTTGGAAAGTGCAGTGAGACACACAGCCCTGACTCTGCAATTGAGGCCCTCAGAGCAAGCCTGCAGCTCTGATGTCTGAGAAGCAAACACTTGCTGCAAAGAGAGCCTGAAAACACACTCTCTGTGGATGACTTTCCTTCCTCTAAGGAAGATAGTTTTTCCCAGTCTCCTGCTTCCTGAATGTCACAGCAGCTGGAATGCGCTTGCTTGGAGGTCGTGATTCAGTGGCAATGACCCCTGAGGCCTTTGCCCAGGGAGGGCTCCCACACTCACAGGCAAATCAAAGCAACTTCCAAGTGAGTCAGCTCTTCACATCAAGTGGCCAAAGTATTGGAGTTTCAGGTTCAGTATTAGTCCTTCCAATGTATATTCAGACCTGATTTCCTTTAGGATGGAGTGGTTGCGTCTCTTGTAGTCTAAGCGACCTACAAGCATCTTCTCCAACACCCACAGTTCAAAAGCATCCAATTTTCAGCTGTCACTTTCTTTATAGTACATCTTTCATATCCATCCATGACATATGGAAAAACCATAGCCTTGACTGGATGGATCTTTGTTGGCAAAGCAACGTCTCGGCTTTTAATATGCTGTCTAGTTTGGTCATCACTTTTCTTCCAAGTCATAAATACGTTTTAAGTTCATGGAGGCAGACATCACCTGCAGTGATTTCCAAGCCCCCCAAAATAGTCTGCTGCTGTTTCCAATGTTTTCCCCATCTATTTGCCATGAAGTGATGAGACTGGATGCAATGATTTTAGTTTTCTGAATGCTGAGCTTTAAGCTAACTTTTTCACTCTCCTCTTCACTTTCATCAGGAGACTCTTTAGTTCTTCTTCACTTTCTGCCATAAGGGTGGTGTCATCTGCATATCTGAGATTCTTGATATTTCTCCCGGCAATCTGGATTCCAGCGTGTGCTTCCTCCAGCCCAGTGTTTCTCATGATGTATCTCTGGCATATAAGTTAAATAAGCGGGTGACAATACACTGCCTTGACATATTCCTTTTCCTATTTAGAACCAGTCTGTTGTTCCATGTCCAGTTCGAACTGTTTCTTCCTGACCTGCATACAGGTTTCTCAAGAGACCAGGTCAGGTGGTCTGGTATTCCCATCTCTTTCAGAATTTTTCCCAGTTTATTGTGATCCACACAGTCAAAGGCTTTGGCATAGTCAATAAAGCAGAAATAGATGTCTTTTTTTCTGGAACTCTCTTGCTTTTTCAATGATCCAGTGGATGTTGGCAGTTTGATCTCTGGTTTCTCTGCATGTTTTTAAATCCCTCTTGAACATTTGGAAGTTCACAGTTCATGTGAACTTGGAGAATTTTGAGCATTACTTTACTAGTGTGTGAGATAGAGTGCAATTGTGCAGCAGCTTGAATATTCTTTGTCATTGCCTTTCTTTGGGATTGGAATGAAAACTGACCTAATGACTAGATGTTTTCAATTGCATATGCTGAAAGAACTGGCTGTGCAGTTTTGAAGAAAAAAAAATCATTTTAACCCATTTTCTCTGAAGTGCAAGGCATATCATGGCCATCCCTGAATCATAAAGTCACCTTTTCTTTATGTAGTCATAGTTTCCATGCCTAAATTATAGGCCAACTCGTGCTCAAATGGACTCTGATGTCAGGGGCAGATCAACTAATAAAAAGCTTGGATTGTCCCTCTGGAGGAAAGTGAGATCTTGGTCCCACCGAGAAGAATCTGAAGGGTTAAGGGAACTTGCAAGAGTGGGGAAAGCTTAGTCCATCCTACATGTACCAAAATCTTAAATAAGGCTTATTTACTTTACCGAAGTAAAAAAACAGATGATGAAAACAATTATAAATCAATGAAAGGTAAAGAAATCCATAGTCTGTTATCAAAAATTGCATTCTAAGAAAACTTTGTTCTCTTAACCTAGAGAGGAGACTAAATTCCATCTGGTACCAGCTTACCAGAAGACAAACAAACAAACAAACAAATTATCGGTAAGCTTAAAAAAAAGTATATTCCATATATCTTGAAGTAGCAGTATTTCTGCAAAGGCATCAGTGTGAAACCATAGAGGACATGGTTAAAACCTGATTAAATAGAAATTGACAATGTAATCTGGTCACTGCTGCGACTTGAAATGCTTTAATATGATAACTGGAATTATAACTGACAGCATTTGACCAGGACATATCAGATTTTCACGGATGTCCAGATAATTTCTAGGATATCTATATTAGGAACTGAAGGAATCTTTGAACCTAGGAAAGAAAACAACAGTCTCAAAGGCCCTTGCTGAATCATCTATCAGCAAGGAATGTCTTTTGCAAGGATCGCAAAGTGAAGGGAAAAATACACCCGACCTGCCTCTGCAACTTTGGTCCTCTGAGCAGATCTGGAGGTCTCCCTTTGTATAAGCTAACCTGTTCCTTCCCAAATAGAGGTTTGCAACACAAAAACAAGTGGCCGCCTATTCTTCCCCGAAGGAGGCTCTCTTTCCCCACATCCTGCGAACTCCCTTTCCCAGCCTCCTGGAAAAGCGCTTCTTGCAGTTCCTTTCAGAAAATCCTATGGACGGAGAAGCCTGGTAGGCTGCAGTCCGTGGGGTCGCTGAGGGTCGGACACGACTGAGCGACTGCACTTTCATTTTCACACTTTCATGCATTGGAGAAGGCAATGGCAACCCACTTACTGTTCTTGCCTGGAGAATCCCAGGGACGGGGGAGCCTAGTGGGCTACCGTCTATGGCGTCGCACAGAGTCGAACACGACTGAAGCAACTTAGCAGCAGCAGCAGCAGCAGCAGTTCCTTTCTTAGGGGCAGTTATCCCTGAGATTGGGACCTGGAAAGGCAGAGCCACCTCCACACACACGTCTTTTCTGTCCCCTTTCCTCTGGAGGAGAGCTCTAGTGAGCCTAGGTCTGTCAGGAAAATTCTTGGCTTTGACGGGATCCCACCCCGGTGTGTGAACCTGCATACCCCGACCTAGGGGCCACAGGGCACCTGTTTTGCTCGAGTGGGTCCTGGAGGGGTGCAGCATAGCAAGAGCTTAAAAATCCATCCAATTTGTCTTTTTTTTTTTTACCTCGGAGAGAACGAGTTTGCTCCACCTCCACCCTTTGGCAGTGTGGAGGGAAGAGGGCACCACCCTCTCCAAAGGGGACATAGGGCCTACCAGGAGAGAAAGGCCCCTTGAGGAGCTGAGCCCAGGTAGGCAGCCAGTGATGTCAAGCACACTCCCGCTGCTTGCTTCTTCATGGGCACTCCCACGATCTGCTAGGAATGTCTTTGCAAGGATCTCAAAGGGAAGGGGAGATACATGGCCCTGTCTCTGGAACTTCAGTCCTCTGAGCAGATCTGGAGGTCTTGAGTTGTATAAGCAAACCTGTTCCTTCCAAATAGAGGCTTGCAAACACACCCCGGTGGTTGCCTCTTCTTCCCCGAAGAAGTCTTTCTTTCCCCACATGCTGCGAACTCCCTGTCCCAACCTCCAAGAATAGCGCTTCTTGCCATTCCTTTCTTAGAGGCAGTTATCCTGAGCTTGGGGCCGTAGGGAGTAGCCCCACACTCACAGGGAAAGGCAAAGACTCCTCCATACATCTCCTCTATCCCCTTTGCTCTGGAGGAGAGCTCTAGTGAGCCTAGGTCTTTCAGGAAAATTCTTGGCTTGGACAGGATCTCACCCTGTTTGTGAACCTGCATACCCAACCAGGGGCCACAGAGCACCTGTTTCAGTAAAGTGGGCCCTGAAAGGGTGCAGCCTAGCAAGAGCTTGAAAATCCATTCAATTGCTGTTTTTGTACCTCTGACAGAGCGAGCTGGCTCCACCCTTTGGCAGTGAGGAAAAAGAGGCATGACACCCTCCCCAAGGGGACATGGGGCCTACTTCGAGAGGAAAGGCCCCTTGTGGAGCTGAGGCCAGGAAGGCACACAGTCGTGTCAAACACTCCCACTGCTTGCTTCTTCAGGGGCACTCCCGCTATCAGCTAGGAATGTCTTTGCAATGATCACAAAGGGAAGGGGAGATACAGGGCCCTGCTTCTGGACCTCCGGTGCTCTGAGCAAATCTCGAGGTCTCCCGTTGTTGTCAAGGTCAAGGTCAAGAAGTTCAAGTTCAAGTCAAGGTCAAGTTCAAGTTCAAGTTCAAGTCAAGGTTGAAGTTCAAGTTTCAAGAAGTTCAAGGTCAAGTTCATCAAGGTCAAGGTCAAGTTCAAGTTCAAGTTCAAGTTCAAGTCAAGGTCAAGGTCAAGTCAAGTTCAAAAGTTCAAGTTCAAGTTCAAGTCAAGGTTCAAGTTCAAGTCAAGTTCAAGTTCAAGGTCAAGTCAAGTTCAAGTTCAAGTTCAAGTTCAAGTTCAAGTTCAAGTTCAAGTTCAAGTTCAAGTCAAGTCAAGTTCAAGTTCAAGTCAAGTTCAAGTTCAAGTTCAAGTTCAAGTCAAGTTCAAGTTCAAGTCAAGTCAAGTTCAAGTCAAGTTCAAGTCAAGTTCAAGTTCAAGTCAAGTTCAAGTCAAGTTCAAGTCAAGAAGTTCTCAAGGTCAAGGTCAAGGTTCAAGTTCAAGTTCAAGGGCAGGGCAAGGCCAAGCCCAAGACCAAGGCAAGGGCAACGGCAACGCCAAGGGCAAGGCCAAGGCCCAGGCCAAGGCAAAGGCCAAGGCCACCAAAGCGACGCCCAAACCCCGTAACGCCTGACAAAAGGCAGAAGCCACTAGGCCCCTGTGCAGAGGAAGCCACTGAAGGCAGCAAGGCCACAGAGCTCCCCGACTCCCATTCCCACATGAAGATGTGAGGATAAAGGGCCTCATCCCAGCAAAGCACCCGCTCCCACCACCCCAACCCCGGCCCCCGCCCCCCGCAGCACGCCCCCTGAAACAACACTGTCTTCCCAGAAAAGAGAACGGAGAAGCCATGTGTGTGCCAAAGGAGCAAGATGAACGAACGATGCCACGCCCTCCGAATTTGGGCACACCTGACGCCTCGGAACCCCGGGCCTGGCCGATGGGTCCCAGCCGTTCTCGGGTGGGAGGGGGGTCAACACATTGGCCGAGAGCCCTTGCCCAGGCCACCCGCAAATCCCCTGAGATGTGATCCGACCACAGGGACCGAGGGCAAACGTACCGCTTGAGGTGCTGGAGGAGCCGGACGAAGCCATGGTGGGAGAGGCACACGGGCACGCTGCAGACTGCTGGCCGAGTGGGCGGGGACCCAGCAGCTCAGGACTCTGGAGAACGGGAGGCGTCTCCGCCACCATTGACGTCAATAGGGTTTGGGTGGGTAGATGGAGGGGCCGCCCCTGGCCTCTTTCCAAGCAGAGACCCTGGACGGAGTCCCGTGGAGCGAGTGGGCTTTTCCCGGGCACGGCTGTGCCCTGGACCGCCAAGATCCCCGTTGGGGTGGGCGGGCAGTTCGGGGGCTTTGGTTTGTGGCCCTCCCTCGCAGCGGGGGGTGGGTTCAACCCCGAGTGGATCAATCAGGGGCCCTCAGCAGTGCCAAGGGAACTCACCGCCCAGGAAACGCCCCTAGGTCCCTTTGAATTGGCCACCAACGCCCCCTTTCCCAGCCTGCCTTGCTCTGAGATTTCCCGCCTTTTCACATTCCACAGGTCCCTGGTCCTCGACTGTCCCCCGCTGGCTCCTCCGAGGCATTCCGGGACACCAGACGCTCTCTCCAGCGCCTCCACCTAGATCCCTCGCTGTCCTCGCCTCCGTTTCCCCCATGCCCCCTCCCCAACTCCTCCGTGGGCTCTTGGCATCCTTTCCCTACAGCAGTCCCAGAGTGCCACCCCGAGGGCTTTGAGTTGCCTGGAGCCCAAGGCTCCGGCCAGAGACCTGAGGGGCCAGCGTCTGGACTGGCAGCTAATGCCATTTGGGGCTTTTCTCACGTGGAGCCTGAGGCCCGCACCTCCGCGGGCAACCCCCCAGCGCGAGTGCCCTGGAGATACCCGCCCAAGGGGACAGTGTATCCCCTACTGTGGGGAAGGAGGTTCCTGTTTTCCCTGCACTGGTTCGACTTTCACGCCGAGGATCGACTCACACCATGGTGGCAAGTGGAATAGCCTTGTGGGAAAGCCTCATGGGAAAGACTCCAGGGAAAGCCACAGATTCCTTGATCCACGAGAAGGGAAGCGTGACACTGCTGCTACCGCTCGGGAGGAAAGCGCACGTGCATGACCCCACTCGAGCCGAGGACTGACGCAAGCTTGGGAGACTCCAGAAGTACGCCAAGATCCATGTCAGCACTGGAGAGGAATCCTCAGGTTCCGGTCCCGACTCCACACAAGGTCTTAGGCCCGGCATCGACCGGAGAGGAATCCTGAGAGGCCCCCTAGCACCTCGCATGGGGACTGGCCTTTCCTGAGGTCACCAGAGCGGGTCCCTGAGGTCTCCGTCGTAACTCGAGAGCACCTGCCGCAACTCGAGAAAATCCAGGAGGTTCTCCCCTCCAGGCGAGATGAGGCCCATTTCCGCTGAGGCGTCTCGAGGCTAATCACACCTAACCTCTGGAACTTCCAAAGGGTCCTTCACACCCTTGCTGCAAGTCAAGAAGTCTCCGACATACCCATAGGGATCCTTTCCCTT
>NW_017201478.1:0-19177 GCF_001704415.2 Capra hircus | reverse complement strand
CCTCAGGGACCGCTCTGGTGGCCTCAGGAAAGACCAGTCCCCATGCGAGTTGCTCGGGGACTCACGGGATTCCTCTCCCATCGATGCCGTGGCCTAAGACCTTGTGTGGAGTCGGTTGCGGGAACCTGAGGATTCCTCTCCAGGGCTGACATGCATCTTGGGTACTTCTGGAGTCTCCCCAAGGGAGTCAGTCCTCGTATCGAGTGGGTCATGCACGTGCGCTTTCCTCCCAGCTCTAGCAGCAGTGTCACGCTTCCCGTCGAGTGGTCAAGGGATCTGTGGCTTTCCCACGAAGCTTTCCCACAGGGCTGTCCCACGTGCCACCGTGGTGTGAGTCGATCCTCGGCTTGAAAGTCGAGGCAGTGCAGGGAAAACAGGTTTCCCTAAATGGACTGAGACATCTGGGGGACTCTGGGAATGGTGGCACGACCTAGAGTTCCTCTCGCCTTTCCTCTGGAGAGCGCCTCCTCTTGAGATGCGACGGGAACGCCGGGAATTCTTTCCCGACCACGCAGGGAAAGATCCTCCTCTCGAGCTAGGAGGCGAAACAGCGCTCCTCTGGATGAGGGCGGGACTCTCGTGCTTCCTCTCGAGTGGAGACGGGTATGTCGCGGAACTTCTTGAGTTGCAGCAAGGGTGTGAAGGACCCTTTGGAAGTTCCAGAGGTTAGGTGTGATTAGCCTCGAGACGCCTCAGCGGAAATGGGCCTCATCTCGCCTGGAGGGAGAACCTCCTGGATTTTCTCGAGTTGCGGCAGGTGCTCTCAACTTACGACGGGTCTCAGGGACCCGCTCTGGTGGCCTCAGGAAAGGCCAGTCCCCATGCGAGTTGCTCGGGGGCCTCTCGGGATTCCTCTCCCGTCGATGCCGGGGCCTAAGACTGCGGCCAGTGTGAGCAAGCCCGCCCGTGACAAGGTTATGAGGAAGGAAGCTGACATACGCAAGGCGTGCTCAGACTTCAGGGACCCCTCTGGAAGTTTTTAAGCATGTACCCCCAAATATCTGCCGGTTTTTGTGCTCTGCTTTTTCACTCTTCTGACCTTTTCTGGAAAAAGTCAATTCAGCGCGTTAGTCTTCTGCATTTGAAAGAGTGTTTCAATCCAAAAACCCCTCTGATGGCTTTCTAGCCTGCCTGTAGGACTCGTACAGCTGCGCTTGTGATTGTTTGAGGCCTCCTGACCGCAGGAGGCACAGGAAGCTTAAAACATCCTAGGAATGCAGGAGCTTTCGAGGAGTCAAAATCTTTAGAATAGGACTGATTAAAAGTTTCATTTTTTGGGTCAATGCTTGCTGCCAAATTTTCATATCCTTTATTTTTAGATATAGTTGGTATATAGAAAAACAAGTAGTAGACCTGGTATTAGCAACATTATATCTTTGAGTTAAGTACCTTCTTTGTTATAACCCACTGCACATTTGTTCTATAGAGATGTAACTTTAATGCTTTAAGGAGATGCAGATTAAAGAAAAAACACTTCAGGGGAAACAAAATTAACGTTCATTAAGGAACAGAGCCAAAAAGTGTTAACAAGCCTCTTGGCCAGAAGATAATGTAAATCACCTGAGACCTTTTGTATACAAAATGATATACAGAAAGAATCTGGGTTGTGAACGCTACATAATTTTGTGTTATCCATTGATCTCCATGTTTTTATCAAAATATAAAAGGCCTTGTGAACAATAAAGGAGGAGACCAGGGTCCGGGGGCCAGTTTCTCGGACCAGCTTCTCGAACTAGTCTCTCAGCCTGGTTTCTTGGGACTCTGGCTCCCCCCGTGTCTTTCTCTCTCTTTCTTCTTCTCTACCTTTCCTTCTCTCTGCTCTTTACTTTAACTTCAGGCTGAATCTCCACCTGGAGTGCGGAGGCTAGCAAGGTCTACTTACTTGCCCTGGCTGTTAAGACCCGCACGAAAGGGAGCTTAAGGCGAGGCACCTTAGATATTCAAGCGGGCGCCGGTGGCCCAAAGTAGGTGGTGCAAATTCCTTGTGTGGAATTTTATTGGCCTTCCAAATTCCTTGTGTGGAATTTTATTGGCCTTCCGCGTAAACCAAGCTATTCAAGCCCTCTTCCTCCACTTAATCTTCTTACTACACTATAGTTTCCAAATCTAATCTTACATTAATAAATAAACAAGTCTTTCCACGACAACGCCGTCCACAGTTCGAATTCCCTGGATCCACCGGGGCTGGAGCCCGGCATAAGACCTTGAGTGGAGTCGGTGCCGGAACCTGAGGATTCCTCTCCAGTGCTGACATGGATCTTGCGGTACTTCCTGAGTCTCCCCAGGGGAGTCAGTCTTCTCTCGAGTGGGGGTATGCACGTGCGCTTTCCTCCCCGAGCTGTAGCAGCAGTGTCATGCTCCCTTCGCGTGGTCAAGGGATCTGTGGCTTTCCCACGAAGCTTCCCACAGGGCTGTCCCACGTGCCACCGTGTGTGAGTTGATCCTCGGCTTGAAAGTCGAGGTAGTGCAGGGAAAACAGGTTTCCCTGGAATGGACTGAGACATCTGGGGGACTCTGGAAGGTGGCACGACCCTAGCGTTCCTCTCGCCTTTTCCTGTGGAGAGCGCCTCCTCTTGAGATGCGACGGGAACGCCGGGAATTCTTTCCCGACCACGCAGGGAAAGATCCCTCCTCTTGAGCTAGGAGGCGGAAACGGCGCTCCTCTGGATGAGGGAGGGACTCTCGTGATTCCTCTCGAGTGGAGAGACGGATATGTCGGGGAACTTCTTGAGTTGCAGCAAGGGTGTGAAGGACCCTTTGGAAGTTCCAGAGGTTAGGTGTGATTAGCCTCGAGACGCCTCAGCGGAAATGGGCCTCATCTCGCCTGGAGGGGAGAACCTCCTGGATTTTCTCGAGTTGTGGCAGGTGCTCTCTACCTACACGGGGACCTCAGGGACCCGCTCTGGTGGCCTCAGGAAAGGCAGGTCCCCAACGAGTTGCTCGGGTCCTCTCGGATTCCTCTCCCGTCGATGCCGGGGCTAAGGCCTTGTGTGGAGACGCTGCCGGAACCTGAGGATTCCTCCCCAGTGCTGGCATGGATTTGGGGTATTTCTGGAGTCTCCCCAGGGGAGTCAGTCCTCGTCTCGAATTGGGGCATTCACGTGCGATTTCCTCTCGAGCTGTAGCAGCAGTGTCACGCTTCCCTTCGCGTGAATCAAGGGATCTGTGGCTTTCCCACTAGGCTTTCCCACAGGGCTGTCCCACGTGCCACCGTGGTGTGAGTAGATCCTGGCTTGAAAGTCGAGGCAGTGCAGGGAAAAAAGGTGTCCCTGGAATGGACGGAGACATCTGGGGGACTCTAGTAATGGTGGCACGACCCTGGAGTTCCTCTGGCCTTTCCTGTGGAGAGCACCTCATCTTGAGATGTCACGGGAACGCCAGGAATTCTTTCCAGAACAGGCAGGGAAAGGATCCCTTCTCTCGCGCTAGGAGGCGGAAACGGGGCTCCTATGGATGTGGGCGGGACTCTCGTGCTTCCTCTCGAGTGGAGACGGGTATGTCGGGGAACTTCTTGAGTTGCAGCAAGGGTGTGAAGGACCCTTTGGAAGTTCCAGAGGTTAGGTGTGATTAGCCTCGAGAAGCCTCAGCGGAAATGGGCCTCATCTCGCCTGGAGGGGAGAACCTCCTGGATTTTCTCGAGTTGCGGCAGTTCCTCTCGACTTACGACGGGGACCTCAGGGACACGCTCTGGTGGCCTCAGGAAAGGCCAGTCCCCAAGCGAGTTGCTCGGGGCCTCTCGAGATTCCTCTCCTGTCGATGCCGGGGCCTAAGACCTTGTGTGGAGTCGGTTCCGGAACCTGAGGATTCCTCTCCAGTGCTGACATGGATCTTGCGGTACTTCCTGAGTCTCCCCTGGGGAGTCAGTCCTCCTCTCGAGTGGGGGCATGCACGTGCGCTTTCCTCCCCAGCTCTAGCAGCAGTGTCACGCTTCCCGTCGAGTGGGTCAAGGGATCTGTGGCTTTCCCACGAAGCTTTCCCACAGGGCTGTCCCACGTGCCACCGTGGTGTGAGTCGATCCTCGGCTTGAAAGTCGAGGCAGTGCAGGGAAAACAGGTTTCCCTAAATGGACTGAGACATCTGGGGGACTCTGGGAAGGGTGGCACGACCCTAGAGTTCCTCTCCGCCTTTCCTCTGGAGAGCGCCTCCTCTTGAGATGCGACGGGAACGCCGGGAATTCTTTCCCGACCACGCAGGGAAAGATCCCTCCTCTCGAGCTAGGAGGCGGAAACAGCGCTCCTCTGGATGAGGGCGGGACTCTCGTGCTTCCTCTCGAGTGGAGACGGGTATGTCGCGGAACTTCTTGAGTTGCAGCAAGGGTGTGAAGGACCCTTTGGAAGTTCCAGAGGTTAGGTGTGATTAGCCTCGAGACGCCTCAGCGGAAATGGGCCTCATCTCGCCTGGAGGGGAGAACCTCCTGGATTTTCTCGAGTTGCGGCAGGTGCTCTCAACTTACGACGGGTCCTCAGGGACCCGCTCTGGTGGCCTCAGGACAGGCCAGTCCCCATGCGAGTTGCTCGGGGGCCTCTCGGGATTCCTCTCCCGTCGATGCCGGGGCCTAAGACTGCCGGGAGCCAGTGTGAGCAAGCCTGCCCGTGACAAGGTTATGAGGAAGGAAGCTGACATACGCAAGGCATGCTCAGACTTCAGGGACCCCTCTGGAAGTTTTTAAGCATGTACCCCAACAAATATCTGCCGGTTTTTGTGCTCTGCTTTTTCACTCTTCTGACCTTTTCTGGAAAAAGTCAATTCAGCGCGTTAGTCTTCTGCATTTGAAAGAGTGTTTCAATCCAAAAACCCTCTGATGGCTTTCTAGCCTGCCTGTAGGACTCGTACAGCTGCGCTTGTGATTGTTTGAGGCCTCCTGACCGCAGGAGGCACAGGAAGCTTAAAACATCCTAGGAATGCAGGAGCTTTCGAGGAGTCAAAATCTTTAGAATAGGACTGATTAAAAGTTTCATTTTTTGGGTCAATGCTTGCTGCCAAATTTTCATATCCTTTATTTTTAGATATAGTTGGTATATAGAAAAACAAGTAGTAGACCTGGTATTAGCAACATTATATCTTTGAGTTAAGTACCTTCTTTGTTATAACCCACTGCACATTTGTTCTATAGAGATGTAACTTTAATGCTTTAAGGAGATGCAGATTAAAGAAAAACACTTCAGGGGAAACAAAATTAACGTTCATTAAGGAACAGAGCCAAAAAGTGTTAACAAGCCTCTTGGCCAGAAGATAATGTAAATCACCTGAGACCTTTTGTATACAAAATGATATACAGAAAGAATCTGGGTTGTGAACGCTACATAATTTTGTGTTATCCATTGATCTCCATGTTTTATCAAAAATATAAAAGGCCTTGTGAACAATAAAGGAGGAGACCAGGGTCCGGGGGCCAGTTTCTCGGACCAGCTTCTCGAACTAGTCTCTCAGCCTGGTTTCTTGGGACTCTGGCTCCCCCCGTGTCTTTCTCTCTCTTTCTTCTTCTCTACCTTTCCTTCTCTCTGCTCTTTACTTTAACTTCAGGCTGAATCTCCACCTGGAGTGCGGAGGCTAGCAAGGTCTACTTACTTGCCCTGGCTGTTAAGACCCGCACAAAAGGGAGCTTAAGGCGAGGCACCCTTAGATATTCAAGCGGGCGCCGGTGGCCCAACGTAGGTGGTGCAAATTCCTTGTGTGGAATTTTATTGGCCTTCCGCGTAAACCAAGCTATTCAGCCCTCTTCCTCCACTTAATCTTCTTACTACACTATAGTTTCCAAATCTAATCTTACATTAATAAATAAACAAGTCTTTCCACGACAACGCCGTCCACAGTTCGAATTCCCTGGATCCACCGGGGCTGGAGCCCGGCATAAGACCTTGAGTGGAGTCGGTGCCGGAACCTGAGGATTCCTCTCCAGTGCTGACATGGATCTTGGGGTACTTCTGGAGTCTCCCCAGGGGAGTCAGTCTTCGTCGCGAGTTGGGGTATGCACGAGCGCTTTCCTCCCGAGCTGTAGCAGCAGTGTCATGCTCCCCTTCGCGTGGATCAAGGGATCTGTGGCTTTCCCACGTGGCTTCCCACAGGGCTGTCCCACGTGCCACCGTGCTGTGAGTTGATCCTCGGCTTGAAAGTCGAGGTAGTGCAGGGAAAACAGGTTTCCCTGGAATGGACTGAGACATCTGGGGGACTCTGGGAAGGGTGGCACGACCCTGGCGTTCCTCTCGCCTTTCCTGTGGAGAGCGCCTCCTCTTGAGATGCGACGGGAACGCCGGGAATACTTTCCCGACCACGCAGGGAAAGATCCCTCCTCTTGAGCTAGGAGGCGGAAACGGCGCTCCTCTGGATGAGGGAGGGACTCTCGTGATTCCTCTCGAGTGGAGACGGATATGTCGGGGAACTTCTTGAGTTGCAGCAACGGTGTGAAGGACCCTTTGGAAGTTCCAGAGGTTAGGTGTGATTAGCCTCGAGACGCCTCAGCGGAAATGGGCCTCATCTCGCCTGGAGGGGAGAACCTCCTGGATTTTCTCGAGTTGTGGCAGGTGCTCTCTACCTACACGGGGACCTCAGGGACCCGCTCTGGTGGCCTCAGGAAAGGCAGGTCCCCAACGAGTTGCTCGGGGTCATCTCGGGATTCCTCTCCCGTCGATGCCGGGGCCTAAGGCCTTGTGTGGAGACGCTGCCGGAACCTGAGGATTCCTCCCCAGTGCTGACATGGATTTGGGGTATTTCTGGAGTCTCCCCAGGGGAGTCAGTCCTCGTCTCGAATTGGGGCATTCACGTGCGATTTCCTCTCGAGCTGTAGCAGCAGTGTCACGCTTCCCTTCGCGTGAATCAAGGGATCTGTGGCTTTCCCACTAGGCTTTCCCACAGGGCTGTCCCACGTGCCACCGTGGTGTGAGTAGATCCTGGCTTGAAAGTCGAGGCAGTGCAGGGAAAAAAGGTTTCCCTGGAATGGACTGAGACATCTGAAGGACCCTGGGAATGGTGGCACGACCCTGGAGTTCCTCTCGCCTTTCCTGTGGAGAGCGCCTCTTCTTGAGATGCGACGGGATCGTCGGGAATTCTTTCCTGAACACGCAGGGAAAGGATCCCTCCTCTCGATCTAGGAGGGGGAAACGGGGCTCCTCTGGATGTGGGCCGGACTCTCGTGCTTCCTCTCGAATGGAGACGGGTATGTCGGGGAACTTCTTGACTTGCAGCAAGGGTGTGAAAGACCCTTTGGAAGTTCCAGAGGTTAGGTGTGATTAGCCTCGAGACACCTCAGCGGAAATGGGCCTCATCTCGCCTGGAAGGTAGAACCTCCTGATTTTCTCGAGTTGTGGCAGGTGCTCTCGACTTACGACCTGGACCTCAGGGACCCGCTCTCGTGGCCTCAGGAAAGGCCAGTCCCCATGCGAGTTGCTCGGGGCCTATCGGGATTCCTCTCCCGTCGATGCCGGGGCCTAAGACCTTGTGTGGAGTCGTTTGCGGAACCTGAGGATTCCACTCCAGGGCTGGCATGGATCTTGGGGTAATTTTGGAGTCTCCCCAGGGGAGTCAGTCCACGTCTCGACTGGGGGCATGCACGTGCGCTTTCCTCCCCAGCTGTAGCAGCAGTGTCACGCTTCATTTCGCGTGGATCAAGGGATCTGTGGCTTTCCCTCGAAGCTTTCCCACGAGGCTTTCCCACGAATCTTTCCCACAGGGCTCTCCCACATGCCACCGTGGTGTGAGTCGATCCTCGGATTGAAAGTCGAGGCAGTGCACGGAAAACAGTTTTCCCTGGAATGGACTGAGACATCTGGGGGGCTCTGGAAATGGTGGCACGACCCTGGAGTTCCTCTCGCCTTTCCTGTGGAGAGCGCCTCCTCTTGAAATGTGACAGGAATGCGGGGAATTCTTTCCCCACGACGCAGGGAAAGGATCCCTCCTCTCGAGCTAGGAGGCGGAAATGGGGCTCCTCTGGATGTAGGCGGGACTCTCGTGCTTCCTGTTGAGTGGAGACGAGGATGTCGGGGAACTTCTTGAGTTGCAGCAAGGGTGTGAAGGACCCTTTGGAAGTTCCAGAGGTTAGGTGTGATTTGCCTCCAAACGCCTCAGCGGAAATGGGCCTCATCTCTCCTGGAGGGGAGAACCTCCTGGATTTTCTCGAGTTGCGGCAGGTGCTCTCGACTTACGACGGGGACCTCAGGGACCCGCTCTGGTGGCCTCACGAAAGGCCAGTCCCCATGCCAGTTGCTCGGGGGCCTCTCGGGATTCCTCTCCCGTCGATGCCGGGGCCTAAGACCTTGTGTTGAGTCGGTGCCGGAACCTGAGGATTCCTCTCCAGTACTGACATGGACCTTGTGGTACTTCTGGAGTCTCCCCAGCGGAGTAAGTCCTCGACTGGTGTGGGGGCATGCACGTGCTATTTCCTCCCGAGCTGTAGCAGCAGTGTCACGCTCCCCTTCGCAGTGGATCAAGGGATCTGTGGCTTTCCCTCGAGGCTTTCCACGAGGCTTTCCCACGAAGTTTTACCACAGGGCTATCCCACGTGCGACCGTGGTGTGAGTCGATCCTCGGCTTGAACGTCGAGGCAGGGCAGGGAAAACAGGTGTCCCTGGAATGGACGGAGACATCTGGGGGCTCTGGGAATGGTGGCACGACCCTGGAGTTCCTCTCGCCTTTTCTGTGGAGAGCACTCATCTTGAGATGCGACGGGAACGCCAGGAATTCTTTCCAGACCAGGCAGGGAAAGGATCCCTCCTCTCGAGCTAGGAGGCGGAAAGGGGGCTCCTCTGGATGTTGTCGGGACTCTTTGTGCTTCCTCGCGATTGGAGACGGGTATGTCGGGGAACTTCTTGAGTTGCAGCAAGGGTGTGAAGGACCCTTTGGAAGTTCCAGAGTTTAGGTGTGATTAGCCTCGAGACACCTAAGCGGAAATGGGCCTCATCTCGCCTGGAAGGTAGAACCTCCTGATTTTCTCGAGTTGTGGCAGGTGCTCTCGACTTACGACCGGGGACCTCAGGGACCCGCTCTCGTGGCCTCAGGAAAGGCCAGTCCCCATGCGAGTTGCTCCGGGGGCCTATAGGGATTCCTCTCCCGTCGATAGCCGGGCCTAAGACTTGTGTGGAGTCGTTTGCGGAACTGAGGATTCCTCTCCAGGGCTAGCATGGATTTGGGGTAATTCTGGAGTTCCCCAGGGGAGTCAGTCACGTCTCGAGTGGGGGCATGCACGTGCGCATTCCTCCCAGCTCTAGCAGCCGTGTCACGCTTCCCGACGAGTGGATCAAGGGAATCTGTGGCTTTCCCTAGAGGCTTTCCCACGGCTGTCCACGTGTCACCGTGCAGTGAGTCGATCCTCGGCTTGAAAATCGAGGCAGTGCAGGGAAAACAGGTGTCCCTGGAATGGACGGAGACATCTGGGGGACTCCTAGTAATGGTGGCACGACCCTGGAGTTCCTCTGGCCTTTCTGTGGAGAGCACCTCATTTGAGATGTCACGGGGAACGCCAGGAATTCTTTCCAGAACAGGCAGGGAAAGGATCCCTTCTCTCGCGCTAGGAGGCGGAAACGGGGCTCCTATGGATGTGGGCGGGACTCTCGTGCTTCCTCTCGAGTGGAGACGGGTATGTCGGGGAACTTCTTGAGTTGCAGCAAGGGTGTGAAGGACCCTTTGGAAGTTCCAGAGGTTAGGTGTGATTAGCCTCGAGACGCCTCAGCGGGAAATGGGCCTCATCTCGCTGGAGGGGAGAACCTCCTGGATTTTCTCGAGTTGCGGCAGTTCCTCTCGACTTACGACGGGGACCTCAGGGACACGCTCTGGTGGCCTCAGGAAAGGCCAGTCCCCAAGCGAGTTGCTCGGGGCCTCTCGAGATTCCTCTCCTGGTCGATGCCGGGCCTAAGACCTTGTGTGGAGTCGGGTGCCGGAACCTGAGGATTCCTCTCCAGTGCTGACATGGATCTTGCGGTACTTCCTGAGTCTCCCCTGGGGAGTCAGTCCTCCTCTCGAGTGGGGGGCATGCACGTGCGCTTTCCTCCCCAGCTCTAGCAGCAGTGTCACGCTTCCCGTCGAGTGGGTCAAGGGATCTGTGGCTTTCCCACGAAGCTTTCCCACAGGGCTGTCCACGTGCCACCGTGGTGTGAGTCGATCCTCGGCTTGAAAGTCGAGGCAGTGCAGGGAAAACAGGTTTCCCTAAATGGACTGAGACATCTGGGGGACTCTGGGAATGGTGGCACGACCCTAGAGTTCCTCTCGCCTTTCTCTGGAGAGCGCCTCCTCTTGAGATGCGACGGGAACGCCGGGAATTCTTTCCCGGACCACGCAGGGAAAGATCCTCCTCTCGAGCTAGGAGGCGGAAACAGCGCTCCTCTGGATGAGGGCGGGACTCTCGTGCTTCCTCTCGAGTGGAGACGGGTATGTCGCGGAACTTCTTGAGTTGCAGCAAGGGTGTGAAGGACCCTTTGGAAGTTCCAGAGGTAGGTGTGATTAGCCTCGAGATGCCTCAGCGGAAATGGGCCTCATCTCGCCTGGAGGGGAGAACTCCTGGATTTTCTCGAGTTGCGGCAGGTGCTCTTGACTTACGTCGGGGACCTCAGGGACCCGCTCTGGTGGCCTCAGGAAAGGCAGTCCCATACGAGTTGTTCGAGTGCTCTCGTATTCCTCTCCCGTTGATGCCGGGACCTAAGACCTTGTTTGGAGTCGGTGCCAGAACCTGAGGATTCCTCTCCAATGCTGACATGGATTTGGGGTACTTCTGGAGTATCCCAGGGGAGTCAGTCATCGTCTCGAATTGGGGCATGCACGTGCGATTTCCTCTCGGGCTGTAGCAGCTGTGTCACGCTTCCCTTCACGTGGATCAAGGGATCTGTGTCTTTCCCTCGAGGCTTGCCCAGGAGGCTTTCCCACAGGGCTGTCCCACCGTGCCACCGTGGTGTGAGTCGATCCTCGGCTTGAAATTCGAGGCAGTGCAGGAAAAACAGGTTTCCCTGGAATGGACTGAGACATCTGGGGGACTCTGGGAATGGTGGCATGACCTGGAGTTCCTCTCGCCTTTCCTGTGGAGAGCGCCTCCTCTTGGGATGCGACGGAAACGCCGGGAATTCTTTCCCGACACGCAGGGGAAGGATCCCTCCTATCTAGCTAGGAGGCGGAACGGGGCTCCTCTGGATGAGGGCGTGACTCTCGTGATTCCTCTCGAGTGGAGAACGGGTATGTCGGGAAACTTCTTCAGTTGCAGCAAGGGTGTGAAAGACCCTTTGTAAGTTCCAGATGTTAGGTGTGATTAGCCTCGAGATGCCTCAGCGGAAACGGGCCTCATCTCGCCTGGAGGGAGGAACTGCTGGATTTTCTCGAGTTGCGGCATGTGCTCTCGACTTACGACGGGGACCTCAGGGACCCGCTCTGGTGGCCTCAGGAAAGACCAGTCCCCATGCGAGTTGTCGGGGGACTCACGGGATTCCTCTCCCATCGATGCCGTGGCCTAAGACTTGTGTGGAGTCGGTTGCGGAACCTGAGGATTCCTCTCCAGGGCTGACATGCATCTTGGGGTACTTCTGGAGTCTCCCAAGGGAGTCAGTCCTCGTATCGAGTGGGGTCATGCACGTGCGCTTTCCTCCCCAGCTCTAGCAGCAGTGTCACGCTTCCCGTCGAGTGGGTCAAGGGATCTGTGGCTTTCCCACGAAGCTTTCCCACAGGGCTGTCCCACGTGCCACCGTGGTGTGAGTCGATCCTCGCTTGAAAGTCGAGGCAGTGCAGGGAAAACAGGTTTCCTAAATGGACTGAGACATCTGGGGACTCTGGAATGGTGGCACGACCCTAGAGTTCCTCTCGCCTTTCCTCTGGAGAGCGCCTCCTCTTGAGATGCCGTCGGGAACGCCGGGAATTCTTTCCCGACCACGCAGGGAAAGATCCCTCCTCTCGAGCTAGGAGGCGGAAACAGCGCTCCTCTGGATTGAGGCGGGACTCTCCGTGCTTCCTCTCGAGTGGAGACGGGTATGTCGCGGAACTTCTTGAGTTGCAGCAAGGGTGTGAAGGACCCTTTGGAAGTTCCAGAGGTTTAGGTGTGGATTAGCCTCGAGACGCCTCAGCGGAAATGGGCCTCATCTCGCCTGGAGGGGAGAACTCCTGGATTTTCTCGAGTTGCGGGCAGGTGCTCTCAACTTACGACGGGTCCTCAGGGACCGCTCTGGTGGCCTCAGGAAAGGCCAGTCCCCATGGCGAGTTGCTCGGGGCCTCTCGGGATTCCTCTCCGTCGATGCCGGGGCCTAAGACTGCCGGGAGCCAGTGTGAGCAAGCCCGCCCGTGACAAGGTTATGAGGAAGGAAGCTGACATACGCAAGGCGTGCTCAGACTTCAGGGACCCCTCTGGAAGTTTTTAAGCATGTACCCAACAAATATCTGCCGGTTTTTTGTGCTCTGCTTTTTCACTCTTCTGACCTTTTTCTGGAAAAAGTCAATTCAGCGCGTTAGTCTTCTGCATTTGAAAGAGTGTTTCAATCCAAAAACCCTCTGATGGCTTTCTAGCCTGCCTGTAGGACTCGTACAGCTGCGCTTGTGATTGTTTGAGGCCTCCTGACCGCAGGAGGCACAGGAAGCTTAAAACATCCTAGGAATGCAGGAGCTTTCGAGGAGTCAAAATCTTTAGAATAGGACTGATTAAAAGTTTCATTTTTTGGGTTCAATGCTTGCTGCCAAATTTTTCATATCCTTTATTTTTAGATATAGTTGGTATATAGAAAAACAAGTAGTAGACCTGGTATTAGCAACATTATATCTTTGAGTTAAGTTACCTTCTTTGTTATAACCCACTGCACATTTGTTCTATAGAGATGTAACTTTAATGCTTTAAGAGATGCAGATTAAAGAAAAACACTTCAGGGGAAACAAAATTAACGTTCATTAAGGAACAGAGCCAAAAAGTGTTAACAAGCCTCTTGGCCAGAAGATAATGTAAATCACCTGAGACCTTTTGTATACAAAATGATATACAGAAAGAATCTGGGTTGTGAACGCTACATAATTTTGTGTTATCCATTGATCTCCATGTTTTATCAAAATATAAAAGGCCTTGTGAACAATAAAGGAGGAGACCAGGGTCCGGGGGCCAGTTTCTCGGACCAGCTTCTCGAACTAGTCCTCTCAGCCTGGTTTCTTGGGACTCTGGCTCCCCCGTGTCTTTCTCTCTCTTTCTTCTTCTCTACCTTTCCTTCTCTCTGCTCTTTACTTTAACTTCAGGCTGAATCTCCACCTGGAGTGCGGAGGCTAGCAAGGTCTACTTACTTGCCCTGGCTGTTAAGACCCGCACGAAGGGAGCTTAAGGCGAGGCACCCTTAGATATTCAAGCGGCGCCGGTGGCCCAAAGTAGGTGGTGCAAATTCCTTGTGTGGAATTTTATTGGCCTTCCGGTAAACCAAGCTATTCAGCCCTCTTCCTCCACTTAATCTTCTTACTACACTATAGTTTCCAAATCTAATCTTACATTAATAAATAAACAAGTCTTTCCACGACAACGCCGTCACAGTTCGAATTCCCTGGATCCACCGGGCTGGAGCCCGGCATAAGACCTTGAGTGAGTCGGTGCCGAACCTGAGGATTCCTCTCCAGTGCTGACATGGATCTTGGGTACTTCTGGAGTCTCCCCAGGGAGTCAGTCTTCGTCGCGAGTGGGGTATGCACGTGCGCTTTCCTCCGAGCTGTAGCAGCAGTGTCATGCTCCCTTCGCGTGGATCAAGGATCTGTGGCTTTCCACGAAGCTTCCCACAGGGCTGTCCCACGTGCCACGTGCTGTGAGTTGATCCTCGGCTTGAAAGTCGAGTAGTGCAGGGAAAACAGGTTTCCCTGGAATGGACTGAGACATCTGGGGACTCTGGGAAGGGTGGCACGACCCTGGGTTCCTCTCGCCTTTCCTGTGGAGAGCGCCTCCTCTTGAGATGCGACGGGAACGCCGGGAATACTTCCCGACCACGCAGGGAAAGATCCCTCCTCTTGAGCTAGGAGCGGAAACGGCGCTCCTCTGGATGAGGGAGGGACTCTCGTGATTCCTCTCGAGTGGAGACGGATATGTCGGGGAACTTCTTGAGTTGCAGCAACGGTGTGAAGGACCCTTTGGAAGTTCCAGAGGTTAGGTGTGATTAGCCTCGAGACGCCTCAGCGGAAATGGGCCTCATCTCGCCTGGAGGGAGAACCTCCTGATTTTCTCGAGTTGTGGCAGTGCTCTCTACCTACACGGGGACCTCAGGACCCGCTCTGGTGGCCTCAGGAAAGGCAGTCTCCCAACGAGTTGCTCGGGGTCATCTCGGATTCCTCTCCCGTCGATGCCGGGCCTAAGGCCTTGTGTGGAGACGCTGCCGGAACCTGAGGATTCCTCCCCAGTGCTGCATGGATTGGGGTATTTCTGGAGTCTCCCCAGGGGAGTCAGTCCTCGTCTCGAATTGGGCATTCACGTGCGATTTCCTCTCGAGCTGTAGCAGCAGTGTCACGCTTCCCTTCGCGTGAATCAAGGATCTGTGGCTTTCCCACTAGGCTTTCCCACAGGGCTGTCCACGTGCACGTGTGTGAGAGATCCTGGCCTTGAAAGTCGAGGCAGTGCAGGGAAAAAGGTGTCCCTGGAATGGACGGAGACATCTGGGGACTCTAGAATGGTGGCACGACCCTGGAGTTCCTCTGGCCTTTCCTGTGGGAGCACCTCATCTTGAGATGTCACGGGAAACGCCAGGAATTCTTTCCAGAACAGGCAGGGAAAGGATCCCTTCTTCCGCGCTAGGAGGCGGAAACGGGGCTCCTATGGATGTGGGCGGGACTCTCGTGCTTCCTCTCGAGTGGAGACGGGTATGTCGGGGAAACTTCTTGAGTTGCAGCAAGGGTGTGAAGGACCCTTTGGAAGTTCCAGAGGTTAGGTGTGATTAGCCTCGAGAAGCCTCAGCGGAAATGGGCCTCATCTCGCCTGGAGGGGAGAACCTCCTGGATTTTCTCGAGTTGCGGCAGTTCCTCTCGACTTACGACGGGGACCTCAGGGACACGCTCTGGTGGCCTCAGGAAAGGCCAGTCCCCAAGCGAGTTGCTCGGGGGCCTCTCGAGATTCCTCTCCTGTCGATGCCGGGGCCTAAGACCTTGTGTGGAGTCGGTGCCGGAACCTGAGGATTCCTCTCCAGTGCTGACATGGATCTTGCGGTACTTCCTGAGTCTCCCTGGGGAGTCAGTCCTCCTCTCGAGTGGGGCATGCACGTGCGCTTTCCTCCCCAGCTCTAGCAGCAGTGTCACGCTTCCCGTCGAGTGGGTCAAGGGATCTGTGGCTTTCCCACGAAGCTTTCCCACAGGGCTGTCCCACGTGCCACCGTGGTGTGAGTCGATCCTCGGCTTGAAAGTCGAGGCAGTGCAGGGAAAACAGGTTTCCCTAAATGGACTGAGACATCTGGGGGACTCTGGAATGGTGGCACGACCCTAGAGTTCCTCTCGCCTTTCCTCTGGAGAGCGCCTCCTCTTGAGATGCGACGGGAACGCCGGGAATTCTTCCCGACCACGCAGGGAAAGATCCCTCCTCTCGAGCTAGGAGGCGGAAACAGCGCTCCTCTGGATGAGGGCGGGACTTCTCGTGCTTCCTCTCGAGTGGAGACGGGTATGTCGCGGGAACTTCTTTGAGTTGCAGCAAGGGTGTGAAGGACCCTTTAGAATTTCCAGAGGTAGGTGTGATTAGCCTCGAGATGCCTCAGCGGAAATGGGCCTCATCTCGCCTGGAGGGGAGAACCTCCTGGATTTTCTCGAGTTGCGGCAGGTGCTCTTGACTTATACGTCGGGGACCTCAGGGACCGCTCTGGTGGCCTCAGGAAAGGCCAGTCCCCATACGAGTTGTTCGGGTGCCTCTCGGTATTCCTCTCCCGTTGATGCCGGGACCTAAGACCTTGTTTGGAGTCGGTGCCAGAACCTGAGGATTCCTCTCCAATGCTGACATGGATTTGGGGTACTTCTGGAGTATCCCAGGGGAGTCAGTCATCGTCTCGAATTGGGGCATGCACGTGCGATTTCCTCTCGGCTGTGTAGCAGCTGTGTCACGCTTCCCTTCACGTGGATCAAGGGATCTGTGTCTTTCCCTCGAGGCTTGCCCAGGAGGCTTTCCCACAGGGCTGTCCCACGTGCCACCGTGGTGTGAGTCGATCCTCGGCTTGAAATTCGAGGCAGTGCAGGAAAAACAGGTTTCCCTGGAATGGACTGAGACATCTGGGGGACTCTGGGAATGGTGGCATGACCCTGGAGTTCCTCTCGCCTTTCCTGTGGAGAGCGCCTCCTCTTGGGATGCGACGGAAACGCCGGGAATTCTTTCCCGACCACGCAGGGGAAGGATCCCTCCTATCTAGCTAGGAGGCGGAAACGGGGCTCCTCTGGATGAGGGCGTGACTCTCGTGATTCCTCTCGAGTGGAGACGGGTATGTCGGGAAACTTCTTCAGTTGCAGCAAGGGTGTGAAAGACCCTTTGTAAGTTCCAGATGTTAGGTGTGATTAGCCTCGAGATGCCTCAGCGGAAACGGGCCTCATCTCGCCTGGAGGGAGAACCTGCTGGATTTTCTCGAGTTGCGGCATGTGCTCTCGACTTACGACGGGGACCTCAGGGACCCGCTCTGGTGGCCTCAGGAAAGACCAGTCCCCATGCGAGTTGCTCGGGGGACTCACGGGATTCCTCTCCCATCGATGCCGTGGCCTAAGACCTTGTGTGGAGTCGGTTGCGGAACCTGAGGATTCCTCTCCAGGGCTGACATGCATCTTGGGTACTTCTGGAGTCTCCCCAAGGGAGTCAGTCCTCGTATCGAGTGGGGTCATGCACGTGCGCTTTCCTCCCCAGCTCTAGCAGCAGTGTCACGCTTCCCGTCGAGTGGGTCAAGGGATCTGTGGCTTTCCCACGAAGCTTTCCCACAGGGCTGTCCCACGTGCCACCGTGGTGTGAGTCGATCCTCGGCTTGAAAGTCGAGGCAGTGCAGCGGGAAAACAGGTTTCCCTAAATGGACTGAGACATCTGGGGACTCTGGGAATGGTGGCACGACCCTAGAGTTCCTCTCGCCTTTCCTCTGGAGAGCGCCTCCTCTTGAGATGCGACGGGAACGCCGGAATTCTTTCCCGACCACGCAGGAAAGATCCCTCCTCTCGAGCTAGGAGGCGGAAACAGCGCTCCTCTGGATGAGGGCGGGACTCTCGTGCTTCCTCTCGAGTGGAGACGGGTATGTCGCGGAACTTCTTGAGTTGCAGCAAGGGTGTGAAGGACCCTTTGGAAGTTCCAGAGGTTAGGTGTGATTAGCCTCGAGACGCCTCAGCGGAAATGGGCCTCATCTCGCCTGGAGGGGAGAACCTCCTGGATTTTCTCGAGTTGCGGCAGGTGCTCTCAACTTACGACGGGTCCTCAGGGACCCGCTCTGGTGGCCTCAGGAAAGGCCAGTCCCCATGCGAGTTGCTCGGGGCCTCTCGGGATTCCTCTCCCGTCGATGCCGGGCCTAAGACTGCCGGGAGCCAGTGTGAGCAAGCCCGCCCGTGACAAGGTTATGAGGAAGGAAGCTGACATACGCAAGGCGTGCTCAGACTTCAGGGACCCCTCTGGAAGTTTTTAAGCATGTACCCCAACAAATATCTGCCGGTTTTTGTGCTCTGCTTTTTCACTCTTCTGACCTTTTCTGGAAAAAGTCAATTCAGCGCGTTAGTCTTCTGCATTTGAAAGAGTGTTTCAATCCAAAAACCCTCTGATGGCTTTCTAGCCTGCCTGTAGGACTCGTACAGCTGCGCTTGTGATTGTTTGAGGCCTCCTGACCGCCGCAGGAGGCACAGGAAGCTTAAAACATCCTAGGAATGCAGGAGCTTTCGAGGAGTCAAAATCTTTAGAATAGGACTGATTAAAAGTTTCATTTTTTGGGTCAATGCTTGCTGCCAAAATTTTCATATCCTTTATTTTTAGATATAGTTGGTATATAGAAAAACAAGTAGTAGACCTGGTATTAGCAACATTATATCTTTGAGTTAAGTACCTTCTTTGTTATAACCCACTGCACATTTGTTCTATAGAGATGTAACTTTAATGCTTTAAGGAGATGCAGATTAAAGAAAAACACTTCAGGGGAAACAAAATTAACGTTCATTAAGGAACAGAGCCAAAAAGTGTTAACAAGCCTCTTGGCCAGAAGATAATGTAAATCACCTGAGACCTTTTGTATACAAAATGATATACAGAAAGAATCTGGGTTGTGAACGCTACATAATTTTGTGTTATCCATTGATCTCCATGTTTTTATCAAAAATATAAAAGGCCTTGTGAACAATAAAGGAGGAGACCAGGGTCCGGGGGCCAGTTTCTCGGACCAGCTTCTCGAACTAGTCTCTCAGCCTGGTTTCTTGGACTCTGGCTCCCCCCGTGTCTTCTCTCTCTTTCTTCTTCTCTACCTTTCCCTCTCTCTCTTTACTTTAACTTCAGGCTGAATCTCCACCTGAGTGCGGAGGCTAGCAAGGTCTACTTACTTGCCCTGGCTGTTAAGACCCGCACGAAAGGGAGCTTAAGGCGAGGCACCCTTAGATATTCAAGCGGGCGCCGGTGGCCCAAAGTAGGTGGTGCAAATTCCTTGTGTGGAATTTTATTGGCCTTCCGCGTAAACCAAGCTATTCAGCCCTCTTCCTCCACTTAATCTTCTTACTACACTATAGTTTCCAAATCTAATCTTACATTAATAAATAAACAAGTCTTTCCACGACAACGCCGTCCACAGTTCGAATTCCCTGGATCCACCGGGGCTGGAGCCCGGCATAAGACCTTGAGTGGAGTCGGTGCCGAACCTGAGGATTCCTCTCCAGTGCTGACATGGATCTTGGGGTACTTCTGGAGTCTCCCCAGGGAGTCAGTCTTCGTCGCGAGTGGGGGTATGCACGTGCGCTTTCCTCCCGAGCTGTAGCAGCAGTGTCATGCTCCCCTTCGCGTGGATCAAGGGATCTGTGGCTTTCCCACGAAGCTCCCACAGGGCTGTCCCACGTGCCACCGTGCTGTGAGTTGATCCTCGGCTTGAAAGTCGAGGTAGTGCAGGGAAAACAGGTTTCCCTGGAATGGACTGAGACATCTGGGGACTCTGGGAAGGGTGGCACGACCCTGGCGTTCCTCTCGCCTTTCCTGTGGAGAGCGCCTCCTCTTGAGATGCGACGGGAACGCCGGGAATACTTTCCCGACCACGCAGGAAAGATCCCTCCTCTTGAGCTAGGAGGCGGAAACGGCCTCCTC
>NW_017201477.1:0-6680 GCF_001704415.2 Capra hircus | reverse complement strand
CATTAGATCTTGAGTTAAGTACCTTCTTTGTTATATAACCCACTGCCACCTTTGTTCTATAGAGATGCTAACTTTAATTCTTGAAGGAAATGCAGAATTAAAGAACAACACTTCAGAGGAAACAAAATTAACAGTTCATTAAGGAACGGAGCCAAAAAAGTGTTTAGAACAAGCCTCTTGGCCCAGATATAATGTAAAATCACCAGGAGACCTTTTCGTATACAAAAATGCACTGGACAGAAAGCAGTATGGAGTGTGCGAACCTTACATAATTTTGTGTTACCCATTGAACTCCATGTTTTTACAAAAGTATAAAATGGCTTTATTTGAACAATAAAGGATTGGGGCCAGTTTCTCCGACGTTTGTCCGTCGAATAGTCTCTCGGCCTGTGTTTCTTGCGGGACTCAGGTCCCCCCGCGTGGTCTTTTTCTCTCTTGTTCTTCTTCTTCTCCCTTTCCTTCTCTTTCTGCTTTTTACTTTAACTGCAGGCTGCAATCTCCACCATGGGCGCGCGGGAGGGCTCGCCAGCGTCTAACTTACTTGACCTGGCCTGCTTAAGACCTGTTACGCGAAAGGTGAGCTTAAGGCGACGAATTATTTCAGAACAAACCATTTTTAGTGCCCATGCCCTTTAGATATCAAATGACAGGGGCTTGGTGGCCCAACGCTCAAGGGATGTGCTTGGTGAAAATCCCTTGTCTTGGACAATTTTATTGGCGGTCCTTCCACTGTAAACCAAGCTATTCTAGTCCCTTTTCCTCCATGTTATAAATCTGTTCTATAAACGTTACACCCTATACAGCTACTTTGTCCGTGGAGAGAGTGGGAGTGGTGTGTCATTAATAAATAAAAAAGAATTTCCACGAAGACAACAGCCGATCACTTTCCGCTCGAATTCCGCTGGCATCCAGCGGGGCTGCGGACCCCGGCAGACTGAAGATATTCTGGGGGACTCGCAGTGGTAGCCCTCATAAGATTCGAACTAGGCAACGACCCTTGGGAGTTCCTCGCCTTTCCTGGTGACAAGAGAGCCGCCTCCTCATGAGATGCGGACGGTGGAAAGACCGGGAATTCTTTCATGTCTCCGACCGAACATGCAGGCGAAAGGATACCTGACTGGTCGAGGTCTCAGGCAGTCCTCATGAGGAAACGGAGGCTTCCTCTGGAGTGTTGGGCTGCAGGATTCTCTAAGATGAGGTCTCAATTCTTCTCTCATCGTATGCTCCGGCAATGCGAAGGGGGTCAACTCACTTCAAGCCGTCACTATGATGCGCTAATCCGAGCGAACTTCAGTTGAGTTGCGTACGCAAGGGTGTGAAGACCCTTTGGAAGTTCTCAGATGTGGTCTAGAGTATGCTTTAAAAGCCCGCTCGCGAACCGCGCTCAGAGGAAAAAGGGCCTCAGCTCGCTAGAATACCGGAGGGCGACAGAACCTACCTAGGATTTGTCTCAAGTCCTTTGTTGCAGAGTGCTCTCGGACTAATACGACGGGGGACGCTTCATCTCAGGGACCCGCTCTGGTGGCCTCAGGAAAGGCCCGTCCCCATGCAAGTTGCTCGGGGGCCTCTGGGGATTTCTCTCCATTGATGCTGGGTCCTAAGGCCTGGTTGTGGAGTCTGTGCGGGAACCTGAGGATTCCTCTCAGTGCTGACATGGATCTTGCGGTATTCTGGAGTCTCCCCAGGGGAGTCAGTCCTCGTCTCGGAGTGGGGGCATGCACGTGCGCTTTCCTCCCGAGCTGCAGCAACAGTGTCACTCTTCCTTCCCGTCGATCAAGGGATCTGTGGCTTTCCCTCGAGGCTTTCGCACGAAGCTTTCCCACGAGGTTTTCCACAGGGCTGTCCCACGTGCCACCCTTTTTGAGTGCATCCTCGACTTGAAAGTCGAGGACAGTGCAGGGAAAACAGGTTTCCCTGGAATGGACTGAGTCATCTGGGGGACTCTGTGAATGGTGACACGACCAGGGAGTTCCTCTCGCCTTTCCTGTGGAGAGCCGCCTCCTCTTGAGATGCGACGGGAACGCGGGAATTCTTTTCCGACCACGCAGGAAAGGTCCCCTTCTCTCGAGCTAGGAGGCAGAAAACGGGGGCTCCTCTGGATGTGGGCGGGACTCGCGTGCTTCCTCTCCAGTGGAGACGGGTATGTCGGGGAACTTCTTGAGTTGCAGCAAGGGTGTGAAGGACGCTTTGGAAGTTCCAGAGGTTAGGTGTGTATTAGCCCTCGAGACGCCTGAGCGGAAATGGGCCTCGTCTCTCCTGGAGAGGAGAACCTGCTGGATTTTCTCGAGTTGCAGCAGGTGCTCTCGACTTACCCTTGGGGACCTCTGGGACCCGCTCTGCTGGCCTCAAGAAAGGCCAGTCCCCATTCGAGTTGCTCGGAGGCCTCTCGGGATTCCTCTCCCGTCGATGCCGGGGCCTAAGACCCTTGTGTGGAGTTGGTGCCGGAACCTGAGTATTCCTCTCCAGTGCTGACATGGAACTTGGGGTACTTCTGGAGTCTCCCCAGGGGAGTCAGTCCTCGTCTCGAGTGAAGGCATGCACGTGCGCTTTCCTCCCGAGCTCTAGCAGCAGTGTCACGCTTCCCTTCGCATGGATCAAGGGATCTCTGGCTTTCCCTCGAGGCTTTCCCACTAGGCTTTCCCACGAGGCTTTCCCAAGGGTCTGTCCCACGTGCCACCGTGGTGTGAGGTCGATCCTCGGCTTGAAATTCGAGGCAGTTTCAGGGAGAACATGTTTCCCTGGAATGGACTGAGATATCTGGGGGTCTCTGGAATGGTGACACGAACCTGGAGTTCCTCTCGCCTTTCATGTGGAGAGGGCATCCTCCTGAGATGCGACTGAATGCCGGGAATTCTTTCAAGACCACGCAGGGAATGGTCCCTTCCTCTGGAGCTAGGAGGCGGAATCGGGGCTCCTCTGGATGTGGGCGGGACTCTCGTGCTTCCTCTCGAGTGGAGACGGGTATGTCGGGGAACTTCTTGAGTTGCAGCAAGGGGTGTGAAGGACACTTTGGAAGTTCCAGAGGTTAGGTGTGATTAGCCTCGAGACGTCTCAGCGGAAATTGGCCTCATCTCGCCTTTAAGGGAGAACCTCCTGGATTTTCTCGAGTTGTGGCAGGTGCTCTCAAATTACGACGGGGAACACAGAGACCCGACTGGTGGCCTCAAGAAAGGCCAGTCCCCATGCGAGTTGCTCAGGGGCCTCTTGTGATTCCCCTCCCGTTAATGCCAGGACCTAAGATCTTGGGTGGAGTTGGTGCCGGAACCTGAGGTTTCCTCTCCAGTGCTGACATGGATCTTGGTGTACTTCTGGAGTCTCCCTAGGGGAGTCAGTCCTCGTCTCGAGTGGCGGCATGAACGTGCGCTTTCCTCCCGAGATGGGGCAGCAGTGTCATGCTTCCCGTCGAGTGGATCAAGGAATCAGTGGCTTTTCCTCGAAGCTTTTCCACAAGGCTTTCCCACGAGGCTTTTCCATAGGGCTGTCCCAAGTGCCAACGTGGTGTGAGTCGATCCTCGGCTTGAAAGTCGAGGCAGTGAAGGGAATACAGGTTTCCCTGGAATGTACTGAGATATCTGGGGGACTCTCGGATTGGTGGCACGACCCTGGAGTTCCTCTCGCCTTTCCTGTGGAGAGGGCCTCCTCTTGAGATGCTATGGGAACACCGGGAATTCTTTCCCGACTACGCAGGGAAAGGATCCCTCCTCTCGAGCAAAGAGGCGGAAACGGGGTTCTTCTGGATGTGGGCGGGACTCTGGTGCTTCCTCTCGAGTGGAGACAGGTGTGTCGGGGAACTTCTTAAGTTGCAGCAAGGGTGTGAAGGACCCTTTGGAAATTCCAGACTTTAGGTGTGATTAGCCTTGAGACGCCTCAGCGGAAATGAGCCTCATCTCGCCTGGAGGGGAGAACCCACTGGAATTTCTCGAGTTGTGACAGGTGCTCTCAACTTACGACGGGGACCTCAGGGACCCGCCTCTGGTGGCCTCAGGAAAGGCCAACCCCATGCCAGTTTCTCGGGGGCCTCTCGGGATTCCCCTCACGTGGATGCCGGGGCCTAAGACCTTGTGTGCAGTCGGTGCCGGAACCTTAGGATTCCCCTCCAGTGCTGACATGGATCTTGGATACTTCTGGAGTCTCCCCAGGGGAGTCAGTCTTCGTCTCGTGTGGGGACATGCACGTGCGCTTTCCTCCCGAGCTTTAGCAGCAGTGTCACATTTCCCTTGGTGCGGATCAAGGGATTTTGTGGCTTTCCCTCGAGGCTTTCCACTAGGCATTCCCACGAGGCTTTCCCACGAGGCTTTCCCACAGGGCTGTCCCACGTGCCACCGTGGTATGAGTCGATCCTCGGCTTGAAAGTCGAGGCAGTGCAGGGAAAACAGGTTTCCCTGGAATGGACTGAGACATCTGGGGGACTCTGGGAATGTGGCACGACCCTGGAGTTCCTCTCGCCTTTCCTGTGGAGAGCGCCTCCACTTTGAGATGCGACGGGAACGCCGGGAATACTTTCCCGACCAGGAAAGGAAAGGATCCCTCCTCTCGAGCTAGGAGGCGGAAACGGGGCTCCTCTGGATGTGGGCGGGATTATCGTGCTTCCTCTCGAGTGGAGACGGGTATGTCGGGGAACTTCTTGAGTTGCAGCAAGGGTGTGAAGGACCCTATGGAAGTTCCAGAGGTTAGGTGTGATTAGCCTCGAGACGCCTCAGCGGAAATGGGCCTTATCTCTCCTGGAGGGGAGAACCTCCTGGATTTTCTCGAGTTGCGGCAGGTGCTCTCGACTTACGACGGGGACCTTAGGGACCCGCTCTGGTGACCTCAGGAAAGGCCAGTCCGCATGTGAATTGCTCGGGGGCCTCACGGGGGCCTCTCAGGTTTCCTCTCCCATCGATGCTGGGGACTAAGTCCTTGTGTGGAGTCAGTGCCGGAATCTGAGGATTCCTCTCCAGTGCTGACATGGGATATCGGGGTTCTTCTGGAGTCTCCCCAGGGGAGTCAGTCCTCGTCTCGGAGTGGGGTCATGCACGTGTGCTTTCCTTCCTAGCTGTAGCAGCAGTGTCGCGCTTCCCTTCGCGTGGATCAAGGGATCTGTGGCTTTCCCTCGAGGCTTTCCCACGAGGCTTACCCACGAGGCTTTCCCACAGGGCTGTCCCACGTGCCACCGTGGTGTGAGTCGATCCTCGCGCTTGAAAGTCGATGCAGTGCAGGGGAAAACAGGTTTCCCCGGAATGGACTGAGACATCTGGGGGGACTCTGGGAATGGTGGCACGACCCTGGAGTTCCTCTCACCTTTCCTGTGGAGAGCGCCTCCTCTTGAGATGCTACGGGAACGCCGGCAATTCTTTCCAGAGCACGCAGGGAAAGGATCCCTCCTCTCCAGCGAGGAGGCGGAAACGGGGCTCCTCTGGATGTGGGCGGAGCTCTCTTGCTTCCTCTCGAATGGAGACGGGAATGTCGTGGAAATTCTTGAGTTGCAGCAAGGGTGTGAAGGACCCTCTGGAAGTTCCAGAGTTTAGGTGTGAGTAGCCTCGAGACGCCTCAGCGGAAATGGGCCTCATCTCGCCTGGAGGGGAGAACCTCCTGGATTTTCTCGAGTTGCAGCAGGTGCTCTCGACTTACGACGGGGAACTCAGGTACCCGCTCTGGTGGCCTCAGGAAAGGTCAGTCCCCATGCGAGTTGCTCGGGGGCCTCTCGGGATTCCTCTCTCGGCTATGCTGGGGCCTAAGACCTTGTGTGGAAACAGTGCTGGAACCTGAGGATTCCTCTCCAATGCTGACATGGATCTTGGGGTACATCTGGAGTCTCACCAGGGGAGTCAGTCCTCGTCTTGAGTGAGGGCATGCACGTGCAGTTTCCTTTCGAGCTGTAGCAGCAGTGTCGAGCTTCCCTTCGTGTGGATCAAGGGATCTGTGGCTTTCCCGCGAGGCTTTCCCACGAGGCTTTCCCACGAGGCTTTCCCACAGGGCTGTCCCTCGTGCCACCGTGGTGTGAGTCGATCCTCGGCTTGAAAGTCGAGGCAGTGCAGGGAAAACAGGTTGCCCTGGAATGGACTGAGACATCTGGGGACTCTGGAATGGTAGCATGACCCTGGAATTCCTCTCGCATTTCCTGTGGAGAGCGCCTCCTCTTGAGATGCGACGGGAACGCCCGGAATGCTTTCCCGAACACGCAGGGAAAGGATCCCTCCTCTCGAGCTAGGAGGCGGAAACGGGGCTCATCTGGATTTGGGAGGAACTCTCGTGCTTCCTCTCCAGTGAGACGGATATGTTGGGGAACCTCTTGAGTTGCAGCAAGGGTGTGAAGGATCCTTTGGAAGTTCCAGATGTTAGATGTGATTAGCCTCGAGACGCCTCAGCGGAAATGGGCCTCAACTCGCCTGGAGGGGAGAACCTCCTGTATTATCTCGAGTTTCCGCAGGTGCTCTCGACTTACGATGGGGACCTCAGGGACCCGCTCTGGTGGCCTCAGGAAAGGCCAGTGCCCATGCGAGTTGCTCGGGGGCTTTTCGGGATTCCTCTCCCGTCGATGCTGGGTCCTAAGACCTTGTGTGGAGTCGGTGCTGGAACCTGAGTATTCCTCTTGAGTGCTGACATGGATCTTGGGTACTTCTGGAGTCTCCCCAGGGGAGTCAGTCCTCGTCTCGAGTGGGGCATTCACACAGTAGCCAGTCAAGGTTTCCTTCGCGGGA
>NW_017201476.1:0-6680 GCF_001704415.2 Capra hircus | reverse complement strand
GACAGCCTTCGTGGAAAGCCTTGTGGGAAGCCTCGATGGAAAGCCACAGATCCTTGATCCACGCCGAAGGTTCCCACAGGGCCTGCCCACGTGCCACCGTGGTGTGAGTCGATCCTCCCTTGAAAGTCGAGGCAGTGCAGGGAAAACAGGTTTCCCTGCAATGGCCTGAGAAATCAGGGGGACTCTGGGAATGGGGCCTGATCCTGGAGTTCCTCTCGTCTTTCCTGTGGAGAGCCGCCTCCTCTTGAGATGCGACAGGAATGCTAGGAATTCTTTCCCGACCACGCAGGGAAAGGATCCCTCCTCTCGAGCTAGCAGTCGGAAACGGGGCCACTCTGGAAATGGGCGGGACTCTCATGTTACTCTTGAGTGGAGACCGGTATGTCGGGGAACTTCTTGAGTTGCAGCAAGGGTGTGAAGGACCCTTTGGAAGTTCCAGATGTTAGATGTGATTAGCCTCGAGACGCCTCAGCGGAAATGGGCCTCATCTCGCCTGGAGGGGAGAACCTCCTGGATTTTCTCGAGTTGCGGCAGGTGCTCTCAACTTACGACGGGGACCTCAGGGACCCGCTCTGGAGGCCTCAGGAAAGGCCAGTCCCCATGCGAGTTGCTCGGGGGCCTCTCGGGATTCCTCTCCCTTCGATGCCGGTGCCTAAGATCTTGTGTGGAGTCGGTGCTGGAACCTGAGGATTCCTCTGCAGTGCTGACATGGATCTTGGTGTACTTCTGGAGTCTCTCAGGGCAGTCAGTCCGCTACTCCACTGGGGGCATGCACGTGCGCTTTCCTCCCGATCTGTAGCAGCAGTGTCACGCTTCCCTTCGCATGGATCAAGGGATCTGTGGCTTTCCCTCGAGGCTTTCCCACGAGGCTTTCCCACAGGGCTGTCCCACGTGCCACTGTGGTGTGAGTCGATCCTCGGTTTGAAAGTCGAGGCAGTGCAGGGAATAAAGGTTTCCCTGGAATGGACTGAGACATCTGGGGGACTCTGGGAATGGTGGCACGACCCTGGAGTCCTCTCTATTTTCCTGTGGAGAGCGCCTCCACTTAAGATGCGTTGGAAACGCCGTGAATTCTTTTCCGACCATGCAGGGGAAGGATCAATGCTCTCGAGCTATGAGGCGGAAACAGGGCTCCTCTGGATGTGGGTGGGACACTCGTGCTTCCTCTCGAGTGGAGACGGGTATGTCGGGGAACTTCTTGAGTTGCAGCAAGGGTGTGAAGGACCCTTTGGAAGTTCCAGAGGTTACGTGTGATTAGCCTCGAGACGCCTCAGCGGAAATGGGCCTCATCTCGCCTGGAGGGGAGAACCTCCTGGATTTTCTCGAGTTGCGGCAGGTGCTCTCGACTTACGACGGGGACCTCAGGGACCCGCTCTGGTGGCCTCAGAAAGGCCAGTCCCCATGCGAGTTGCTCGGGGCATCTCGGGATTCCACTACCGTCGATGCCCGGGCCTAAGACCTTGTTTGGAGTCGGTGCCGGAACCTGAGGATTCCTCTCCAGTGCTGACTTGGATATTGGGGTACTTCTGGAGTCTCCCCAGGGGAGTCAGTCCTCGTCTCGAGTGGGGGCATGCACGAGCGCTTACCTCCCGAGCTGTAGCAGCAGTGTCATGCTTCCCTTCGCGTGAATCAAGGGAACAGTGGCTTTCCCTCGAGGCTTTCCCTAGAGGCTTTCCCACCAGGCTTTCCCACGAGGCTTTACCACAGCGCTATCCACGTGCCACCATGGTGTGAGTCGATCCTCGGCTTGAAATTTGAGGCAGTGCCGGGAAAACAGGCTTCCCTGGAATGGCCTGAGACATCTGGGCGACTCTGGGAATGGTGGAAGGACCCTGGAGTTCCTGACGCCTTTCCTGTGGAAAGCCTACCCTCTTGAGATGCGACGGGAACGCCGGGAATTCTTTCCCGACCATGCAGGGAAAGGATCCCTCCTCTCGTGCTATGAGGCGGAAACGGGGCTCCTCTGGATGTGGGCGGGACTCTCGTGCTTCCTCTCGAGTGGAGACGGGTATGTCGGGGAACTTCTTGAGTTGCAGCAAGGATGTGAAGGACGTTTCGAAGTTCCGAGGAGTGTGATTAGCCTGGGAGTCAGAGGCGCCCCCCCGGAGGGAGCCCGACTAGTGGACTTCCTCATCAGACGGTCGAGCACAGAGGCATAGTCCCCTCGAGGCTCTCCGACTCATCCAGGAGTTCTCCCTCCAGCGAGATGAGGCCCGTTTCCTGAGGCGTCCCAGCTAATCACACCTAACCTCTGGAACTTCGAAAACGTCCTTCACATCCTTGCTGCAACTCAAGAAGTTCCCCGACATACCCGTCTCCACTCGAGAGGAAGCACGAGAGTCCCGCCCACATCCAGAGGAGCCCCGTTTCCGCCTCATAGCACGAGAGGAGGGATCCTTTCCCTGCATGGTCGGGAAAGAATTCCCGGCGTTCCCGTCGCATCTCAAGAGGGTAGGCTTTCCACAGGAAAGGCGTCAGGAACTCCAGGGTCCTTCCACCATTCCCAGAGTCGCCCAGATGTCTCAGGCCATTCCAGGGAAGCCTGTTTTCCCGGCACTGCCTCAAATTTCAAGCCGAGGATCGACTCACACCATGGTGGCACGTGGATAGCGCTGTGGTAAAGCCTCGTGGGAAAGCCTGGTGGGAAAGCCTCTAGGGAAAGCCTCGAGGGAAAGCCACTGTTCCCTTGATTCACGCGAAGGGAAGCATGACACTGCTGCTACAGCTCGGGAGGTAAGCGCTCGTGCATGCCCCCACTCGAGACGAGGACTGACTCCCCTGGGGAGACTCCAGAAGTACCCCAATAGCCAAGTCAGCACTGGAGAGGAATCCTCAGGTTCCGGCACCGACTCCAAACAAGGTCTTAGGCCCGGGCATCGACGGTAGTGGAATCCCGAGATGCCCCCGAGCAACTCGCATGGGGACTGGCCTTTCTGAGGCCACCAGAGCGGGTCCCTGAGGTCCCCGTCGTAAGTCGAGAGCACCTGCCGCAACTCGAGAAAATCCAGGAGGTTCTCCCCTCCAGGCGAGATGAGGCCCATTTCCGCTGAGGCGTCTCGAGGCTAATCACACGTAACCTCTGGAACTTCCAAAGGGTCCTTCACACCCTTGCTGCAACTCAAGAAGTTCCCCGACATACCCGTCTCCACTCGAGAGGAAGCACGAGTGTCCCACCCACATCCAGAGGAGCCCTGTTTCCGCCTCATAGCTCGAGAGCATTGATCCTTCCCCTGCATGGTCGGAAAAGAATTCACGGCGTTTCCAACGCATCTTAAGTGGAGGCGCTCTCCACAGGAAAATAGAGAGGACTCCAGGGTCGTGCCACCATTCCCAGAGTCCCCCAGATGTCTCAGTCCATTCCAGGGAAACCTTTATTCCCTGCACTGCCTCGACTTTCAAACCGAGGATCGACTCACACCACAGTGGCACGTGGGACAGCCCTGTGGGAAAGCCTCGTGGGAAAGCCTCGAGGGAAAGCCACAGATCCCTTGATCCATGCGAAGGGAAGCGTGACACTGCTGCTACAGATCGGGAGGAAAGCGCACGTGCATGCCCCCAGTGGAGTAGCGGACTGACTGCCCTGAGAGACTCCAGAAGTACACCAAGATCCATGTCAGCACTGCAGAGGAATCCTCAGGTTCCAGCACCGACTCCACACAAGATCTTAGGCACCGGCATCGAAGGGAGAGGAATCCCGAGAGGCCCCCGAGCAACTCGCATGGGGACTGGCCTTTCCTGAGGCCTCCAGAGCGGGTCCCTGAGGTCCCCGTCGTAAGTTGAGAGCACCTGCCGCAACTCGAGAAAATCCAGGAGGTTCTCCCCTCCAGGCGAGATGAGGCCCATTTCCGCTGAGGCGTCTCGAGGCTAATCACATCTAACATCTGGAACTTCCAAAGGGTCCTTCACACCCTTGCTGCAACTCAAGAAGTTCCCCGACATACCGGTCTCCACTCAAGAGTAACATGAGAGTCCCGCCCATTTCCAGAGTGGCCCCGTTTCCGACTGCTAGCTCGAGAGGAGGGATCCTTTCCCTGCGTGGTCGGGAAGAATTCCTAGCATTCCTGTCGCATCTCAAGAGGAGGCGCTCTCCACAGGAAAGACGAGAGGAACTCCAGGATCAGGCCCCATTCCCAGAGTCCCCCTGATTTCTCAGGCCATTGCAGGGAAACCTGTTTTCCCTGCACTGCCTCGACTTTCAAGGGAGGATCGACTCACACCACGGTGGCACGTGGGACAGCCCTGTGGGGAAGCCTCGTGGGAAAGCCCTGTGGGAAAGCCTCGAGGGAAAGCCCCTGATCCCTTGATCCACGCAAAGGGAAGCGTGACACTGCTGCTTCGCTCGGGAGGAAAGCGCACGTGCATTCCCCCACTCGAGACGACGACTGACTCCCCTGGGGAGACTCCAGAAGTACCCCAAGATCCATCTCAGCACTTGAGAGGAATGCTCAGGTTCCGGCACCTACTCCACACAAGATCTTAGGCCCCGGCATCCACTGGAGAGGAATCCCGAGAGGCCCCGAGCAACTCGCATGGGGACTGGCCTTGCCTGAGGCCACCAGAGCGGGTCCCTGAGGTCCCCGTCGTAAGTCGAGAGCACCTGCCGCAACTCGAGAAAATCCAGGAGGTTCTCCCCTCCAGGCGAGATGAGGCCCATTTCCGCTGAGGCGTCTCGAGGCTAATCACACCTAAACTCTGGAACTTCCAAAGGGTCCTTCACACCCTTGCTGCAACTCAAGAAGTTCCCCGACATACCCGACTACACTCGAGAGGAAGCACGAGAGTCCCGCCCACATCCAGAGGAGCCCCGTTTCCGCCTCCTAACTCGAGAGGAGGGATCCTTTCCCTGCGTGGTCGGGAAAGAATTCCCGGCGTTCCCGTCACACCTCAAGTGGAGGCGCTCTCCACAGGAAAGGCGAGAGGAACTCCCGGGTTGTGCCACATTCCCAGAGTCCCCCAGATGTGTCAGTCCATTCCAGGGAAACCTGTTTTCCCTGCACTGCCTCGACTTTCAAGCCGAGGATCGACTCACACCTCGGTGGCCACGTGGGACAGCCCTGTGGAAGGCCTCGTGGGAAAGCCTCGAGGGGAAAGCCACAGATCCCTTGATCCACGCGACGGGAAGCGTGACACTGCTGTTACAGCTCGGGAGGTAAGCGCACGTGCATACCCGCACTCGAGACGACGAGTGACTCCCCTGGGGAGACTCCAGAAGTACCCCAGGATCCATGTCAGCCACTGGAGAGGAATCCTCAGGTTCCCGGCACCGACTCCAAACAAGGTCTTAGGGGCCTGGCATCGAAGGGAGAGGAATCCGAGAGGCCCCCGAGCAACTTGCATGGGACTGGCCTTTCCTGAGGCCACCAGAGCGGGTCCCTGAGGTCCCCGTCGTTAGTCGAGAGCACCTGCCACAACTCGAGAAAATCCAGGAGGTTCTCCCTTCCAGGCGAGATAAGGACCATTTCCGCTGAGGTGTCTCAAGGCTAATCACACCTAACCTCTGGAACTTACAAAGGGTCCTTCACACCCTTGCTGCAACTCAAGAAGATCCCCAACATACCCGTCTCCACTCGAGAGGAAGCACGAGAGTCCCGCCCAAATTCAGAGGAGCCCCGTTTCCGCCTCCTAGCTCGAGAGGAGGGATCCTTTCCATCAGTGATCGGGAAAGAGTTCCCAGTGTTTCCGGTGCATCTCAAGAGGAGGCGATCTCCACAGGAAAGGCGAGAGGAACTCCAGGGACGTGCCACCATTCCCTAAGTCCCCCAGATGTCCCAGTCCATTCCAGGGACACCTGTTTTCCCTGCACTGCCTCTACTTTCAAGCCGAGGATCGACTCACACCACTGTGGCACGTGGGACAGCCCTGTGGGAAAGCCTCGTGGGAAAGCCTCGAGAGAAAGCCTCGTGGGAAAGCCTCGAGGGAAGCCACAGTTGCTTTGATTCACCGCGAACGGAAGTGTGACACTGCTGCTACATCTCGGAAGGAAAGCGCACGTGCATGCCCCCACTCGATACGAGGACTGACTACCCTGGAGAGACTCCAGAAGTACCCCAAGATCCACATCAGCACTGGCGAGGAATCCTCACGTTCCGGCACCGACTCCAAACAAGGTTTTAGGCCCCTGCATCGACGGGAGAGAATCCGAGAGGCCCGAGCAACTAGCATGGGTACTGGCCTTTCCTGAGGCCATCAGAGCGGGTCCCTGAGGTCCCCGTCATAAGTCGAGAGCAACTGCCCGCAACTCGATAAAATCCAGGAGGTTCTCCCCTCCAGGCGAGATGAGGCCGTTTCCTCTGAGGCGTCCCAGGCTAATCACACCTAACCTCTGGAACTTCGAAAAACGTCCTTCACATCCTTGCTGCAACTCAAGAAGTTCCCCGACATACCCGTCCACTCGCAGAGAAGCACAGAAGTCCCGCCACATCCAGATGTGAGCCCCGTTTCCGCTCATCAGCACGAGAGGATGGGATCCATTTCCTGCCATTGGGTCGGACAAGAAATTCCTCGCCGGCTCATAAATTAAAAAGATTCTCAACTGACCTCTGAGAATAATGCTCAATTAAGCTGGAATTCAGATCTTCCACATGGTAAGCTACAATCTAGAACATAAAGCAGAGGGAAAGACAAGGTTCGCACTCCAAAGGATAAGTCCCTTGACTACACACGCTGCATCTACGCTGCTC
>NW_017201475.1:0-6680 GCF_001704415.2 Capra hircus | reverse complement strand
ATCTCAAGATGAGGTGCTCTCCACAGGAAAGGCGAGAGGAACTCCAGGGTCGTGCCACCATTCCCAGAGTCCCCAGATGTCTCAGTCCATTCCAGGGAAACCTGTTTTTCCCTGCACTGTCTCGACTTTCAAGCCGAGGATCGACTCACACGACGGTGGCACGTGTGGACAGCCTCGTGGGAAAAACCTCGTGGGAAAGCCTCGTGGAAAGCCTCGATGGAAAGCCACTGATCCCATGATCCACGCGACGGGTGGGTGACACTGCTGCTACAACGCGGGAGTAAAGCGCACGTGCATGCCCCCACTGAGAGGAGGACTGACTCCCCTGGGAGACTCCAGAAGTACCCTAAGATCCATGTCAGCACTGGAGAGGAATCCTCAGGTTCTAGCACCGACTCCACACAAGGTCTTAGGCCCTGGCATCGAAGGGAGAGAATCCCAAGAGGCCCCCGAGCTACTCGCCTGGGGACGGCCTTTCCTGAGGCCACCAGAGCGGGTCCCTGAGGTCCCCGTCTTAAGTCGAGAGCACCTGCAGCAACTCGAGAACATCCAGGAGGTTTCTCCCTCCAGGCGAGAAGAGGCCCATTTCCGTTGAGGCGTCTCGAGGCTAATCACACCTAACCTCTGGAACTTCCAAAGGGTCCTTCACACGCTTGCTGCAACTCAAGAAGTTCCCCGACATACCAGTCTCCACTCGAGAGGAAGCACGAGGGTCCCGCCACATCCAGAGGAGCCTGGTTGCCACCTCGTAGCTTGAGATTAGGGATTCTATTCCTACTTCGTCTGGAAAGAATTCCCGGCTTTCCCGTCGCATCTCAAGAAGAGGCGCTCTCAATAGGAAAGGCGAGAGAAACCCCAGTGTCGTGCCACAATTCCAAGGGACCCCCAGATGTCTCAGGCCATTCCAGAGGAACTTGTTTTCCCTGCACTGCCTCTACTTTCACGCCGAGGATCCACTCACTCCACCATGGCATGTCCCACGTGGGACAGCCCTGTGGGAAAGCCTCGTCGGAAAGCCTCGAGGGAAAGCCACAGATCCCTTGATCCCCGCGACGGGAAGTGTGACACTGCTGCTACAGTTCGTGAGAGAAATCTCACGTGCATGCCCCCACACGAGATGAGCACTGACTCCCCAGGAGAGACTCCAGAAGTACCCCAAGATCCATGTCAGCACTGGAGAGGAATCCTCAGGTTCCAGCCCCGACTCCACACAAGGTCTTAGGCCCCGACATCGACGGGAGAGGAATCCCGAAAGGCCCCTTGCAACTCCCATGGGCACTGGCCTTTCCTGAGGCCACAAGAGCGGGTCCCTGAGGTCCCCGTCGTAACTCGAGAGACCCTGCCCAACTCTAGAAAATCCAGGAGGTTCTCGGGCTCCAGGCGAGATGAGGCCCATTTCCTCTGAGGCGTCTGGAGGCTCATCACACCTAAACTCTGGAAATTCAAAAGGGTCCTTGCTGCAACTCAAGAAGTTCCCACACATACCCGTCTCCACTCGAGAGGAAGCACGAGGGTCCCGCCCACATCCAGAGGAACCCGTTACGCCTGGTAGCTCGAGATGAGGGATCCTATCCTTCTTAGTCAAGAAAGATTTTTCAGCGTTCCCGTGGCCTCTCAAGAGCAAGGGCTCTCAATAGGAAAGGCGAGAGGAACTCCACGGTCGTGCCACCATTCCAAGAGTCCCCCAGATATCTCAGTACATTTCAGAGGAACCTGTTTTCCCCCGCAATGCCTCGACTTTCACGCCGAGGATCAACTCACACCATGGTGGCACGTGGGACAGCCCTTGGGAAAGCCTCGTGGGAAAGCCACAGATCCCTTGATCCCCGCGAAGGGAAGCGTGACACATCTGCTACACTGTCCCTGAGGTCACGGTCGTATGTTGAGAGCACCTGGCGCAACTCGAGAAAATCCAGGAGGTTCTCTGCTCCAGTCGAGATGAGGCCCATTTTCTCTGCAGCGTCTCGAGAGTAATCACACCTAAACTCTGGAACTTACAAAGGGTCCTACACACCCTTGCTACAACTCAGGAGGTTCCCCGATATACCCGTCTCCACTCCACAGGAAGCACGAGGGTCCGGCCTCCTCCAGAGGAGCTCCGTTTCCGCCTCCAATCTCGAGATGAGGGATCCTTCCCTGCTTCCTCGGGAAAGAATTCCCAACGTTTCCGACGCATCTCAAGAGGAGGCGCGCTGCACAGGAAAGGCGAGAGGAACTCATGGGTCGTGCCCCATTCCAAGTGCCCCCAGATGTCTCCGTCCATTCCAGAGGATCCTGTTTTCCCTGCACTGCTTCGACTTTCATGCCGAGGATGGGCTCACACCACGGTGGCACGTGGGAGAGCCCTGTGGGAACGCCTCGTGGGACAGCCTCGAGGGAAAGCCACAGATCCCTTTATCCACGCGACGGGAAGCGTGACACTGCTGCTACAGCTCGGGAGGAAAGCGCACGTGCATGCCCCACTCGAGACGAGGACTGACTCCCCTGGGGAGACTCCAGAAGTACCCAAGATGCATGTCAGCCCTGGAGAGGAATCCTCAGGTTCCGGCCCCGACTCCACACAAGGTCTTAGGCCCTGGCATCGACGGGAGTGGAGTCTGGAGAGGACCCCGAGCAACTCGCATGGGTACTGGCCTTTCCTGAGGCCACCAGAGTGGGTCCCTGAGGTCCCCATCGTAAGTCGAGAGCACCTGCCGCAACTAGAGAAAATCCAGGTGGTTTCCCCCTGAGGCGAGATGAGGCCCATTTCTGCTGAGGTGTCTCGAGGCTCATCACACCTAAACTCTGTAACTTCCAAAGGGTGATTCACACCCTTGCTGCAACTCAAGAAGTTCCCCGACATACCCGTCTCCACTTGAGAGGAAGCACGAGAGTACCGCTCACATCCAGAGGAACCCCGTTTCCGCCTCCTAGCTCGAGAGGAGGGATCATTTCCTTTCGTGGTCGGGAAAGAATACCCAGCGTTCCCGTCGCTTCTCAAGAGGAGGCGCTCTCCACAGGAAAGGCGAGAGGAACTCCAGGGTGTTGCCACCATTCCCAGAGTCGCCCAGATGTCTCAGTCCATTCCAGGGAAACCTGTTTTCCCTGCACTGCCTCGACTTTCCAGCCAAGGATAGACTCACACCATGGTGGCACGTGGTACAGCCCTGTGGGAAAGTCTCGTGGGAAAGCCTTATGGGAAAGCCTCATGAGGAAGCCTCGAGGGAAAGCCACTGATCCCTTGATCCACGCGACGGGAGCATGACACTGCTGCTACATCTCGGGAGGAAAGCCCAGGTGCATGCCCCCACTCGAGACGAGGACTGACTCCCCTGGGGAGACTCCAGAAGTACCCCAAGATCCATGTCAGCACTGGAGAGGAATCCTCAGGTTACAGCACTGACTCCACAGAAGGTCTTAGGCCCCAGCATCTACGGTAAGAGGAATCCCGAGAGGCCACAGAGCAACTCGCATGGGGACTGGCCTTTCCTGAGGCCACCAGAGCGGGTCCCTGAGATCCCCGTCGTAAGTCGAGAGCACCTGCCCTAACTCGAGGAAAATCCAGGAGGTTCTCCCCTCCAGGCGAGATGAGGCCCATTTCTGCTGAGGCGTCTCCAGGCTAATCACACTAAACTCTGTAACTTACAAAGGGTCCTTCACATCCTTGCTGCAACTCAAGAAGTTCCCCGACATACCCGTCTCCTCTCGAGAGGAAGCACGAGAGTCCCGTCCACATCAAGAGGCCCCCGTTTCCGCCTGATAGTTCGAGAGCAGGGGTCCCTTCCCTGCGTGGTCGGGAAAGAGTTCCAGCGTTCCGTCGCATCTCAAGAGGAGGTGCTTTCCACAGGAAAGGCGAGAGGAACTCCAGGGTCGTGCCTCCATTCCCAGAGTCCCCCCAGATGTCTCAGTCCATTCCAGGGAAAACTATTTTCCCTGCACTGAATCGACTTTCAAGCCTAGGATCGACACACACCACGGGTGACACGTGGGACAGACCTGTGGGCAAGCCTCGTGGGAAAGCCTCGAGGGAAAGCACAGATCCCTTGATCCACGGGAAGGGAAGGGTGACACTGGCTGCTACAGCTCGGGAGAAAAGCGCACGTGCAAGCCCCCACTTAGAGGAGGACTGACTCCCTGGGTAGACTCCAGAAGTACCCCAAGATCCCATGTCAGCAATGGAGAGGAATACTCAGGTTTTGGCACACACTCCACAAAAGATCTTAGGCCCCGGCATCGACGGGAGAGGAGGAATCCCGAGAGGCCTCCGAGCAACTCGCATGAGCACTGGCCTTTCGTGAAGCCACCAGAGCGCGTACCAGACGTCCCCGTCGTAAGTCGAGAGCACCTGCCGTAACTCGAGAAAATCCAGGAGGTCTCCCCTGCAGGCGAGATGATGCCCATTTCCCTGAGGCGTCTCGAGGCTAATCACACCTAACCTCTGGAACTTCAAAGGGACCTTCACACCCTTGCTATAACTCAAGAAGTTCCTCTACATACCCGTCTCCACTCGAGAGGAAGCACGAGAGTCCGCCCACATCCAGAGGAGCCCCGTGTCCGCCTCCTAGCTCGAGAGGAGGGATCCTTTCCCTGCGTGGTCGGGAAACAATTCCCAGCGTTCACATAGTATCTCAAGAGGAGGCGATCTCCACAGGAAAGGAGAGAGGAACTCCAGGGTCGTGCCCTCATTCCCAGAGCCCCCCACATGTCTCAGTCCATTCCAGGGAAACCTGTTTTCCCTGCTCTTCCTCGACTTTCAAACCGAGGATCGACTCACACCACGGTGGCACGTGGGACAGCCTTTTGGGAAATCCTCGTGGGAAAGCCTTGTGGGAAAGCCTCGAGGGAAAGCCACAGATCCCTTGATCCACTCGAAGGGAAGCGTGACACTGCTGCTACAGCTCGGGAGGAAGCGCACGGGGCATGCCCCCACTCGAGACGAGGACTGACTCCCCTGGGGAGACTCCAGAAGTACCCCAAGATCCATGTCTGCACTGGAGAGGTATCCTCAGTTTCCGGCACCGACTCCACACAAGGCCTTAGGCCCTGGCATGGACCGGAGAGGAATCCCGAGAGCCACCGAGCAACTCGCATGGGGACTGGCCTTTCCTGAGGCCATTAGAGCGGGTCCCTGAGGTCCCCGTCTTAAGTCGAGAGCACCTGCCGCAACTCGAGAAAATCCAGGAGGTTCTCCCCTCTAGGCGAGATGAGGCCATTTCCGCTAAGGCGTCTCGAGGCTATTCACACCTAACCTCTGGAACTTCCAAAGGGTCCTTCACACCCTTGCTGCAACTCAAGAACTTCCCCGACATACCCATCTCCACTCGAGAGGAAGCAGGAGAGTTCTGCCCACATCCAGAGGAGCCCGATTCCGCCTCCTAGCTCGAGAGGAGGGATCCTTTCCCTGCGTGATTGGAAAGAATTCCCGGCGTTCCCGTCGCAGCTCAAGAGGAGGCGCTCTCCACAGGAAAGGCGAGAGGAACTCCAGAGTCCTGCCACATTCCCAGAGTCCCCGGATGTCTCCGTCCATTCCAGGGAAACCTGACTTCCCTGCACTGCCTCGACTTTCAAGCCGAGGATCGACTCACACCACGGTGGCACGTGGGACAACCCTGTGGTAAAAGCCTCGAGGAAAGCCACAGATCCCTTGATCCACGCGAAGGGAAGCGCGACACTGCTGCTACAGCTCGAAGGAAAACGCACGTTCATGCCCACACTCGAGACGAGGCCTGACTCCCCTGGGGGACTCCAGAAATACCCTCAAGATCCATGTCATCACAGGAGAGGAATCCTCAGGTTCCCTCACTGACTCCACACAAGGTCTTAGGCCCCAGCATCGACGGCAGAGGAATCCCGAGAGGCCCCAGAGCAACTCGCATGGGGACCGGCCTTTCCTGAGGACACCGGAGCGGGTCCCTGAGGTCCCTGTCGTAAGTCGAGAGCACCTGCCGCAACTCAAGAAAATCCAGGAGGTTCTCCCCTCCAGGCGAGATGAGGCCCATTTCCGCTGAGACGTCTCGAGGCTAATCAAACCTAACCTCTGGAACTTCCAAAGGGTCCTTCACACCCTTGCTGCAACTCAAGAAGTTCCCCGATATACCGTCTCCACTCGAGAGGAAGCACGAGAGTTCCCCGCACATCCAGAGGAGCCCCGTTTCCTCCTCCTAGCTCGAGAGGAGGGATCCTTTCCCTGCGTGGTCGGGAAAGAATTCCCGCGCGTTCCCGTCGCATCTCAAGGGGAGGCGCTCTCTACAGGAAAGGGGAGAGGAACTCCAGGGTCGTGCCAGCATTCCCAGAATCCCCCAGATGTTTCAGTCCATTCCAGGGAAACCTGTTTTCGCTGCAGTGCCTCGACTTTCAAGCCGAGGATCGACTCACACCACGGTGGCACGTGGGATAGCCCTGCGGGAAAGCCTCATGGGAAAGCTTTGTGGGAAAGCCTCGAGTGAAAGCCACACATCCATTGATCCAAGCGAAGGAAGCGTGACACTGCTGCTTCAGCTCGGGAGGAAAACGCACGTGCATGCCCCACTCGAGACGAAGAGTGACTCCCCTGGGGAGACTCCAGAAGTACACCAAAGATCCATTTCTGCACTGGAGAGGAATCCTCAGGTTCCGGCAGCGTCTCCACACAAGATCTTAGGCGCTGGCATCGACGGGAAAGGAAACCCGAGAGGCCCCGAGCAACTCGCATGGGGATTGGC
>NW_017201474.1:0-6682 GCF_001704415.2 Capra hircus | reverse complement strand
CAGCCAGCAGGGAAGCGAGCCTCCTCGGGGAAGGAGGAGGCAGCAAGTCCCCGTCAAGCTGAAATCCTGCTTACACGAAGCTAAGTGCGACTCCAGTACGGCAGATCTCTAGCTCTGTTCAGAGGCCCGATCTGGCAGAGTTCCTGGCACCAAGATGCTCTGCCATAGGCGAGCCTTGCGCAGACTTGCCTTGCTTTAAGGCTCCCTCCCCAGGAAGGAGCAGGCTGTGTGAGGCTCGGAAACGCCACTGGCGCCTTCCTGGCTTCAGCTCTACCCCTGCCTTGCCTTTGCACTTAGGTCCCAAGCGTCCTTGAGGAGGGCTTAGGGGCTGGTGGGTTGCACACTGCCAAGGGCTCCAGCAGTGAAAGCTCTGTCAGAGGGAAGCGAAGGGCAACAGCAGGGCTCCTTCAGCGGTTCCTTGGCCGCCCAGACAAAGCTCCGCACGGAGAGCACCAGGTTCCAAGGGCCCTGGCTGGGTTTTGCATCCCCACACTCCCAGAGGCTGACTCCGTGGGTGCCTAGAAAGTGTGTGAGAGACGTAGGTTCCCTAGCACTCTCCTCCCCAGCAGAGACATGTGCAGGTGGTTGGGGCCTTATCCTGCGTGTCTGGGTTCCCGCCCACAGCCTCAACTCAGGGGAAGCAGCCCCTGAGGCAAGACCTGCTGGAGGAGCCCTGCGCGCCCGCCTGATAGGCGAGAGCACAGCCAGCAGTGTAGCGAGCCTCCTCGGGAGAAGAGGAGGCAGCCGAGCCCAGTCAAGAGGAAAGCCCTGCTTGCACGGAGCTAAGTGGGCCTCCAGTACGGCAGAGCTCTAGCTCTGCTCAGAGCCCCGATCTGGCAGAGTTTCTGGCGCGAGGCTGCTCGGCCGGGGGCTCGCCTTGCCCAGACTTGCCTTGCTTTTAGGCTCCCTCCCCAGGAAGGAGCTGTCTGAGCGAGCCTGGGAGACGCCACTGGTGCCTTCCTTGCCTCAGCTCCAATCCTGCCTTGCCTTTGCACATAGGTGCCAGGCGTGGTTGGGGAGGGCTTAGGGGGTGGTGGGTTGCACACTGCCAAGGGCTTCAGCAGTGAGAGCTCTGTCAGAGGGAAGGGAAGGGCAACTGCAGGGCTCCTCCAGCGGTTTCTAGGCCGCCTAGAATCAGCGCCGCACCGAGAGCACCAGGCTCCCAGGGCCCCTGGCTGGGGTTTTCAGCCCCGCACACACGGAGGCTGATTCCTTGGGTGCCCAGAAAGTGTATGACAGACGTAGGTTCCCTAGCACTCTCCTCCCCAGCAGAGACATGTGCAGGTGTTTGGGGCCTGATCCTGCGTGTCTGGGTTCCTGCCCACAGCCCCAACTCAGGGGAAGCAGCCCCTGAGGCAAGACCTGCTGGAGGAGCCCTGCGCCCCCGCCTGATAGGCGAGTGCACAGCCAGCAGGGAAGCGAGCCTCCTCGGGGGAAGAGGAGGCAGCCCAGCCCCGTCAAGTTGAAAGCCCTGCTTGCACGGAGCTAAGTGCGCCTCCAGTACGGCAGAGCTCTAGCTCTGCTCAGAGCCCCGATCTGGCAGAGTTCCTGGCGCGAGGCTGCTCTGCCGGGGGCTAGCCTTGCCCAGACTTGCCTTGCTTTTAGGCTGCCTCTCCAGGAAGGAGCAGGCAGCAGGAGCCTGGGAGTCGCCACTGGCGCCTTTCTTGCCTCAGCTCCAATCCTGCCTTGCCTTTGCACTTAGGTCCCAGTCCTCCTTAAGGAGAGCTTAGGGGCTGGTGGGTTGCACACTGCCAAGGGCTCCAGCAGTGAGAATTCTGTCAGAGGGAAGGGAAGGGCAACTGCAGGGCTCCTCCAGCGGTTGCTTGGCCGCCCAGATTCAGCGCCACACGGAGAGCACCAGGCTCCCAGGTCCCCTGGCTGGGGTTTTCAGCCCCGCACACACGGAGGCTGATTCCTTGGGTGCCCAGAAAGTGTATGACAGACGTAGGTTCCCTAGCACTCTCCTCCCCAGCAGAGACATGTGCAGGTGTTTGGGGCCTGATCCTGCGTGTCTGGGTTCCTGCCCACAGCCCCAACTCAGGGGAAGCAGCCCCTGAGGCAAGACCTGCTGGAGGAGCCCTGCGCCCCCGCCTGATAGGCGAGTGCACAGCCAGCAGGGAAGCGAGCCTCCTCGGGGGAAGAGGAGGCAGCAAGTCCCCGTCAAGCTGAAATCCCTGCTTACACGAAGCTAAGTGCGACTCCAGTACGGCAGATCTCTAGCTCTGTTCAGAGGCCCGATCTGGCAGAGTTCCTGGCACCAAGATGCTCTGCCATAGGCGAGCCTTGCGCAGACTTGCCTTGCTTTAAGGCTCCCTCCCCAGGAAGGAGCAGGCTGTGTGAGGCTCGGAAACGCCACTGGCGCCTTCCTGGCTTCAGCTCTACCCCTGCCTTGCCTTTGCACTTAGGTCCCAAGCGTCCTTGAGGAGGGCTTAGGGGCTGGTGGGTTGCACACTGCCAAGGGCTCCAGCAGTGAAAGCTCTGTCAGAGGGAAGCGAAGGGCAACAGCAGGGCTCCTTCAGCGGTTCCTTGGCCGCCCAGACAAAGCTCCGCACGGAGAGCACCAGGTTCCAAGGGCCCCTGGCTGGGTTTTGCATCCCCACACTCCCAGAGGCTGACTCCGTGGGTGCCTAGAAAGTGTGTGAGAGACGTAGGTTCCCTAGCACTCTCCTCCCCAGCAGAGACATGTGCAGGTGGTTGGGGCCTTATCCTGCGTGTCTGGGTTCCCGCCCACAGCCTCAACTCAGGGGAAGCAGCCCCTGAGGCAAGACCTGCTGGAGGAGCCCTGCGCGCCCGCCTGATAGGCGAGAGCACAGCCAGCAGTGTAGCGAGCCTCCTCGGGAGAAGAGGAGGCAGCCGAGCCCAGTCAAGAGGAAAGCCCTGCTTGCACGGAGCTAAGTGGGCCTCCAGTACGGCAGAGCTCTAGCTCTGCTCAGAGCCCCGATCTGGCAGAGTTTCTGGCGCGAGGCTGCTCGGCCGGGGGCTCGCCTTGCCCAGACTTGCCTTGCTTTTAGGCTCCCTCCCCAGGAAGGAGCTGTCTGAGCGAGCCTGGGAGACGCCACTGGTGCCTTCCTTGCCTCAGCTCCAATCCTGCCTTGCCTTTGCACATAGGTGCCAGGCGTCGTTGGGGAGGGCTTAGGGGGTGGTGGGTTGCACACTGCCAAGGGCTTCAGCAGTGAGAGCTCTGTCAGAGGGAAGGGAAGGGCAACTGCAGGGCTCCTCCAGCGGTTTCTAGGCCGCCTAGAATCAGCGCCGCACCGAGAGCACCAGGCTCCCAGGGCCCCTGGCTGGGGTTTTCAGCCCCGCACACACGGAGGCTGATTCCTTGGGTGCCCAGAAAGTGTATGACAGACGTAGGTTCCCTAGCACTCTCCTCCCCAGCAGAGACATGTGCAGGTGGTTGGGGCCTGATCCTGCGTGTCTGGGTTCCTGCCCACAGCCCCAACTCAGGGGAAGCAGCCCCTGAGGCAAGACCTGCTGGAGGAGCCCTGCGCCCCCGCCTGATAGGCGAGTGCACAGCCAGCAGGGAAGCGAGCCTCCTCGGGGGAAGAGGAGGCAGCCCAGCCCCGTCAAGTTGAAAGCCCTGCTTGCACGGAGCTAAGTGCGCCTCCAGTACGGCAGAGCTCTAGCTCTGCTCAGAGCCCCGATCTGGCAGAGTTCCTGGCGCGAGGCTGCTCTGCCGGGGGCTAGCCTTGCCCAGACTTGCCTTGCTTTTAGGCTGCCTCTCCAGGAAGGAGCAGGCAGCAGGAGCCTGGGAGTCGCCACTGGCGCCTTTCTTGCCTCAGCTCCAATCCTGCCTTGCCTTTGCACTTAGGTCCCAGTCCTCCTTAAGGAGAGCTTAGGGGCTGGTGGGTTGCACACTGCCAAGGGCTCCAGCAGTGAGAATTCTGTCAGAGGGAAGGGAAGGGCAACTGCAGGGCTCCTCCAGCGGTTGCTTGGCCGCCCAGATTCAGCGCCACACGGAGAGCACCAGGCTCCCAGGTCCCCTGGCTGGGGTTTTCAGCCCCGCACACACGGAGGCTGATTCCTTGGGTGCCCAGAAAGTGTATGACAGACGTAGGTTCCCTAGCACTCTCCTCCCCAGCAGAGACATGTGCAGGTGTTTGGGGCCTGATCCTGCGTGTCTGGGTTCCTGCCCACAGCCCCAACTCAGGGGAAGCAGCCCCTGAGGCAAGACCTGCTGGAGGAGCCCTGCGCCCCCGCCTGATAGGCGAGTGCACAGCCAGCAGGGAAGCGAGCCTCCTCGGGGGAAGAGGAGGCAGCAAGTCCCCGTCAAGCTGAAATCCCTGCTTACACGAAGCTAAGTGCGACTCCAGTACGGCAGATCTCTAGCTCTGTTCAGAGGCCCGATCTGGCAGAGTTCCTGGCACCAAGATGCTCTGCCATAGGCGAGCCTTGCGCAGACTTGCCTTGCTTTAAGGCTCCCTCCCCAGGAAGGAGCAGGCTGTGTGAGGCTCGGAAACGCCACTGGCGCCTTCCTGGCTTCAGCTCTACCCCTGCCTTGCCTTTGCACTTAGGTCCCAAGCGTCCTTGAGGAGGGCTTAGGGGCTGGTGGGTTGCACACTGCCAAGGGCTCCAGCAGTGAAAGCTCTGTCAGAGGGAAGCGAAGGGCAACAGCAGGGCTCCTTCAGCGGTTCCTTGGCCGCCCAGACAAAGCTCCGCACGGAGAGCACCAGGTTCCAAGGGCCCCTGGCTGGGTTTTGCATCCCCACACTCCCAGAGGCTGACTCCGTGGGTGCCTAGAAAGTGTGTGAGAGACGTAGGTTCCCTAGCACTCTCCTCCCCAGCAGAGACATGTGCAGGTGGTTGGGGCCTTATCCTGCGTGTCTGGGTTCCCGCCCACAGCCTCAACTCAGGGGAAGCAGCCCCTGAGGCAAGACCTGCTGGAGGAGCCCTGCGCGCCCGCCTGATAGGCGAGAGCACAGCCAGCAGTGTAGCGAGCCTCCTCGGGAGAAGAGGAGGCAGCCGAGCCCAGTCAAGAGGAAAGCCCTGCTTGCACGGAGCTAAGTGGGCCTCCAGTACGGCAGAGCTCTAGCTCTGCTCAGAGCCCCGATCTGGCAGAGTTTCTGGCGCGAGGCTGCTCGGCCGGGGGCTCGCCTTGCCCAGACTTGCCTTGCTTTTAGGCTCCCTCCCCAGGAAGGAGCTGTCTGAGCGAGCCTGGGAGACGCCACTGGTGCCTTCCTTGCCTCAGCTCCAATCCTGCCTTGCCTTTGCACATAGGTGCCAGGCGTCGTTGGGGAGGGCTTAGGGGGTGGTGGGTTGCACACTGCCAAGGGCTTCAGCAGTGAGAGCTCTGTCAGAGGGAAGGGAAGGGCAACTGCAGGGCTCCTCCAGCGGTTTCTAGGCCGCCTAGAATCAGCGCCGCACCGAGAGCACCAGGCTCCCAGGGCCCCTGGCTGGGGTTTTCAGCCCCGCACACACGGAGGCTGATTCCTTGGGTGCCCAGAAAGTGTATGACAGACGTAGGTTCCCTAGCACTCTCCTCCCCAGCAGAGACATGTGCAGGTGGTTTGGGGCCTGATCCTGCGTGTCTGGGTTCCTGCCCACAGCCCCAACTCAGGGGAAGCAGCCCCTGAGGCAAGACCTGCTGGAGGAGCCCTGCGCCCCCGCCTGATAGGCGAGTGCACAGCCAGCAGGGAAGCGAGCCTCCTCGGGGGAAGAGGAGGCAGCCCAGCCCCGTCAAGTTGAAAGCCCTGCTTGCACGGAGCTAAGTGCGCCTCCAGTACGGCAGAGCTCTAGCTCTGCTCAGAGCCCCGATCTGGCAGAGTTCCTGGCGCGAGGCTGCTCTGCCGGGGGCTAGCCTTGCCCAGACTTGCCTTGCTTTTAGGCTGCCTCTCCAGGAAGGAGCAGGCAGCAGGAGCCTGGGAGTCGCCACTGGCGCCTTTCTTGCCTCAGCTCCAATCCTGCCTTGCCTTTGCACTTAGGTCCCAGTCCTCCTTAAGGAGAGCTTAGGGGCTGGTGGGTTGCACACTGCCAAGGGCTCCAGCAGTGAGAATTCTGTCAGAGGGAAGGGAAGGGCAACTGCAGGGCTCCTCCAGCGGTTGCTTGGCCGCCCAGATTCAGCGCCACACGGAGAGCACCAGGCTCCCAGGTCCCCTGGCTGGGGTTTTCAGCCCCGCACACACGGAGGCTGATTCCTTGGGTGCCCAGAAAGTGTATGACAGACGTAGGTTCCCTAGCACTCTCCTCCCCAGCAGAGACATGTGCAGGTGTTTGGGGCCTGATCCTGCGTGTCTGGGTTCCTGCCCACAGCCCCAACTCAGGGGAAGCAGCCCCTGAGGCAAGACCTGCTGGAGGAGCCCTGCGCCCCCGCCCGATAGGCGAGTGCACAGCCAGCAGGGAAGCGAGCCTCCTCGGGGGAAGAGGAGGCAGCAAGTCCCCGTCAAGCTGAAATCCCTGCTTACACGAAGCTAAGTGCGACTCCAGTACGGCAGATCTCTAGCTCTGTTCAGAGGCCCGATCTGGCAGAGTTCCTGGCACCAAGATGCTCTGCATAGGCGAGGCCTTGCGCAGACTTGCCTTGCTTTAAGGCTCCCTCGCCCAGGAAGGAGCAGGCTGTGTGAGGCTCGGAAACGCCACTGGCGCCTTCCTGGCTTCAGCTCTACCGCCTGCCTTGCCTTTGCACTTAGGTCCCCAAGCGTCCTTGAGGAGGGCTTAGGGGCTGGTGGGTTGCACACTGCCAAGG
>NW_017201473.1:0-6682 GCF_001704415.2 Capra hircus | reverse complement strand
GACACTAATAGATGGAGAAATATACCATGTTCATGGATCGGAAGAATCAATATAGTGAAAATGAGTATACTACCCAAAGCAATTTACAAATTTAATGCAATCCCTGTCAAGCTACCAGCCACATTTTTCACAAAACTAGAACAAATAATTTCAAGATTTGTATGGAAACACAAAAAACCTCGAATAGCCAAAGGCAATTGAGAAAGAAGAATGGAACTGGAGGAATCAACTTGCCTGACTTAGGCTCTACTACAAAGCCACAGGCATCAAGACAGTATGGTACTGGCACAAAGACAGACATATAGATCAATGGAACAAAATAGAAAAGCCCAGAGATAAATCTGTGCACCTATGGACACCTTATCTTTGACAAAGGAGGCAAGAATATACAATGGAGTAAAGACAATCTCTTTAACAAGTGGTGCTGGGAAAACTGGTCAACCACTTGTTAAACAATGAAACTAGATCACTTTCTAACACCGTTACACAAAAATAAACTCAAAAATGGATTAAAGATCTAAATGTAAGATCAGAAACTATAAAACTCCTAGAGGAGAACATAGGCAAAACACTCTCAGACATAAATCACAGCAGGATCCTCTATGATCCACCTCCAGAATTCTGGAAATAAAAGCAAAAATAAACAAATGGGATCTAATTAAATTAAAAGCTTCTGTACAACAAAGGAAAATATAAGCAAGGTGAAAAGACAGCCTCTGAATGAGAAAATAATAGCAAATGAAACAACTGACAAACAACTAATCTCAAAAATATACAAGCAACTTATGCAGCTCAATTCCAGAAAAATAAACGACCCAATCAAAAAATGGCCAAAGAACTAAATAGACATTTCTCCAAAGAAGACATACGGATGGCTAACAAACACATGAAAAGATGCTCAACATCACTCATTATTAGAGAAATGCAAATCAAAACCACAATGAGGTACCACTTCACACCAGTCAGAATGGCTGCGATCCAAAAATCTGCAAGCAATAAATGCTGGAGAGGGTGTGGAGAAAAGGGAACCCTCCTACACTGTTGGTGGGAATGCAAACTAGTACAGCCACTATGGAGAACAGTGTGGAGATTCCTTAAAAAATTGCAAATAGAACTACCTTATGACCCAGCAATCCCACTGCTGGGCATACACACTGAGGAAACCAGAATTGAAAGAGACACATGTACCCCAATGTTCATCGCAGCACTGTTTATAATAGCCAGGACATGGAAACAACCTAGATGTCCACCAGCAGATGAATGGATAAGAAAGCTGTGGTACATATACACAATGGAGTATTACTCAGCCGTTAAAAAGAATTCATTTGAATCAGTTCTGATGAGATGGATGAAACTGGAGCCAATTATACAGAGTGAAGTAAGCCAGAAAGAAAAACACCAATACAGTATACTAACACATATATATGGAATTTAGGAAGATGCAATGACGACCCTGTATGCAAGACAGGAAAAAAGACACAGATGTGTATAACGGACTTTTGGACTCAGAGGGAGAGGGAGAGGTGGGACGATTTGGGAGAATGGAATTCTAACATGTATACTGTCATGTAAGAATTGAATCGCCAGTCCATGTCTGACGTAGGGTGCAGCTTGCTTGGGGCAGGTGCATGGGATGACCCAGAGAGATGTTGTGGGGAGGGAGGTGGGAGGGGGGTTCATGTTTGGGAACGCATGTAAGAATTGAAGATTTTAAAATTTAAAAAAAAAAAATAAATAATAAATAAAAATAAATTACTTTCTAAAATTAAAAAAAAAAAAAATCTTCTATGATTGATTGATGTTAACCTAGGATTCAAACCTAGGTGTATTGACAGCAGAATGCCATGGATTCAGAAAGACATAGATTCAAGTCTTTTCTCCACAGCTTATCTAGCAGAGCTTCAGTTTTTGTATCTGAAAAAAAAAAAAAAAAAAGAGTTAATTGGTTAATGGGCTTCCCTGATAGCTAAGTTGGTAAAGACCTAGGTTCAATCCCTGGGTTGGGAAGATCCCCTGGAGAAGGGAAAGGCTACCCATTCCAGTATTCTGACCTGGAGAATTTCACGGACTATATAAAGTCCATGGGGTTGAAAAGTCAGACACGGCTAAGCAACTTTCACTTTTACTTTTCTATTTCCAAGTTTGTAAAATTCATAAAATTATATGAACTACTATGAATACATCTCAGTAAAGAATGCTCCTTGTTTATTAGGTAATAGTCCTTCTATTAAACAACTGGTTCTGAGAAAATTGCTGCCATATTTTAAACATAAAATGATATAAAATGATACTGTGTTCATCTATTTTTTAAAGAGGTTCGTGTCTTAAGTTTATATTTTTACATAAAAGCTGCTTCCCTAGTGGCTCAATGGTCAAAGAATCTGCTGCAATGCAGAACTGCAGGAGATGCAGTTTTGATCCATAGGTGGGGAAAGATCCCCTGGAGGAGGGCATGACAACCCACTCTAGTATTCCTGTCTGGAGAATCCCAGGGACAGAGGAGCTTGGCAGGTTATAGTCTGTAGGGTTGCAAAGGGTTGGACACAACTGAAATGACTTAGCATGCACGTACATTGCAGATAAGCTAGAGAGTATGAAATAGCCATTTGTGAATCTGAGCAAAACACAAAACAAATATTCTAAGACAGTGATTATAGAGTTTTAATCATAATTGTCTCTGATTACCACTTGATAATAAGCAACTTTGTTTTTTCTAGTCTCCATTTCTGAAAAGAGCTTTATGATGAATCTGGCCTGTAACGTTTCAATTGTGCTTGGATGTCTATTTTGCTTGAATCAACACCTTCTATATGAGGTTAACCAATAAGCATGAAGCACACGTAGCAGGTAATGGTTTTAAGGAAGTTCAGCTAGAGCTACAGCTTAGTTTCTCAGCTTAGTTTCTAAGCCCAAGATAATTTAGTTAGGGGTGCTCTTCACGGGAGAGAGGAACAAGACCCTATAATGGTCTTGTGGAAGCTGGGAGATAATTTGTCTCATTCTGAGGATTCAAAACCACACAGTCACAGGCAAGGTCTCACAGAATTCTTAGGTCAACCTCTGTGCAAAAGTCCCTGCATTGGCATAGGGTCTGAGGACTTGAGTCTGCACCAATCTCTTTCTCATAGAACTTAAAAATGTGGAGGTTTTGGGTCTACACTGAGCAACTGATTCCATATTTCAGATGCAAACCCTGATCCTCTGTATTAAAAGCTCGATTTAGATTCCATAGGTACCAAAGTTTAGCAACGAAGCCCTGTGTTTTTGTCTTCCTAAATCACAGCTCTGATGACATCATTTCCTGGCTCAAAAATATCTTTCATGGCTCCCTGTTGCCCCAGGAATTAGGTACTAACTGTGTAGGTTGCCATTTGACTTCCACAATATCGTCTGAAAAGGTCTGTTTCCCTGTGTCATATCCCATAGCCTTGGGACAGAAACCCAAGGCTACAAGTTGAATGCTAATCTTTCCAAATGCCCGTCTCCAAATCAACAGCTTGAGATCACCTGGATCTTAAGCTTCTTAAGAAGACATTCCTATTGCCCTTCCTCAGTGCAGTGGGGAGAGGAATCCCACTTTCTAACAAGCAACTGAGGTGAGCTTGGGGCAAGTCTTATTTCTTCTTGTGCTGAATTTAGTCCTACTGTTTTCAGCCAAATACGCCCTATTCCATCTGTCAGACCTAAAACTCAGCTCAGATTCACCATCCACTGTTTGACTACCCCTGTAAGTAAACTTCCTTTACACAAGACCCCAAATACAGCATCTTCAGTCTTTCATCTAGTGTCTCTCTTTCCTTCCCTGCTCATAGATCCCTGAGGAAAGAATCTGTCTTCCCATTTTTATATTCTCCATAATGTTTATTTCAGTGATTGGTTTGAGGTAAATAATCAATCAGTTTCTCTAGAACTGAACACAAAAGGGATATGGAGCCTAGCCCTGGTAGAGAGCATGACAGAGCTAAAGTGAGTGGCAAGAATGAGTACAAAAAGAGATTCTCATGGGGTGAGCAGGGGCAAGGCATTCTAGGGGCAGAACCAGAACTTCTCTTAAAAATTTAGATTCTTTATCTTTCAGAAAACTGGGAAACACACACATACATAATGGTGGAGAAAATAACTTCAATTATGTACTCAGTCTGCTTGAAAGGAGAGAAATAAACCAAACATCAACAGTGATTATCTCTAGAACTGTGGGGGGTTTTGCTTTTCTACCTATGATTTTATGTTTTTTCTGAAGTTTTCTTCAATGAGAAACATTTTATTTTTGCAGTCATATGAAAAGTGTTTGAAAACACCTAGATGGCTAACACAAAGTCAGTGTTCTCACAGGACTAACAGGCTGGTTGGTGAGCAGACACAAGGACAGAGCAGTTCAATTTTATGTGATAAATGAAGTGACAGAGAAGTGCACAGAGTGCTAGGAATCACCTGCCTGTACCACCTAATCCTGACCCTCTCTCCGTCTTGATGGCTTCACAGATGCAGAGGACTTGAATGATCTCAAGGACAAATATTTAACTTAAAATGCTAATTTAACTGATATGCAGAGTACATCATGTGAAATCCCAGGCTGGATGAATCACAGGCTGGAGTCAAGATTGTTGGGAGAAATATCAATAACCCCAGATATGCAGATGATCCCACTCTGATGGCAGAAAGCGAAGAGGAACTAAAAAGCTTCTTGATGAAGGTGAAAGAGGACAGTGAAAAAACTGGCTTAAAACTTCACATTCAATAGACTAAGTACATGGTATCCAGTCCCATTACTTCATGGCAAATAGATGGGGAAAAAAATAGGAAACAGTGACAAATTTTATTTTGGGAGGCTCCAAAATCACCACAGATGATGACTGCAACCATAGAATTAAAAGACCCTTGCTCCTTGGAAGAAAGCCATGACAAAAATAGACAGTGTGTTAAAAAGCAGAGACATTGCTTTTCCAACAAAGGTTGGTATAGTCAAAGCTATGGTTTTTCCAGTAGTCATGTACAGATGTGAGAGCTGGACCATAAAGAAGGCTGAGAGCCAAAGAATTGATGCCTTTTGCATTGTGGTGTCGGAGAAGACTCTTGAGTGTCCATTGGACTGCAAGGTATATGTCAATCCCAGTCTCTCAATTTATCCCTCCCTCCCCCTTACCCCTTGGTAATCATAAATTTGCTTTCTGCATCTATAACTTTATTTCTTTTTGTAAATAAGTTCATTTGTATCCCTTTTTAGATTCCAAATATGAGTGATACCATACGATATTTATCTTTCTCTGTCTAACGTACTTCACTTAGTATAACAGTCTCAAAGTCCAGCCATGTTGCTGCAAATGGCATCATTTTGTCCCTTTTATGGCTGAGTAATATTCCATTGTATATATGTACACTTCTTTACATATTCCTCTGTATAGTGGAGGACACTCAGTACTTTATAATGGCCTATATGGGGAAAGAATCTTAAAAAGTGACTCCATGTATCTGTATAATTGATTCTCCTGTACACCTGAAACCAACACAGTACTGTAAATCAACCATACTCCAATAAAAAATTTTTTTAAAAAGGAGGTTGCAAACACTTCTATTTGTGTTTCAAAATCTCACTTTGCTTTTTGTAGTGGTCTGTTTATGTTTTAACATCACAGAATAACGATACCATAAAGCTCCTGTGTAAAGTTTTCTTTAGTAGCAGGTAATCAAAAGAGAAACTCTTAAACTGTTTCCAAAACGTGAATTCATAATCAGAATCTCTATGATTTTTTGATAAAACACTGATTCCTTGTCCATCCCAGACAGGGTTTTTAGATTCTCGGTTAATTCTAATAGTAAATCCTATTGAGAACTATTCGAGGGCTTCTCAGGTGGCACTAGTGTAAAGAACCTTCTTGCCAATGCAGGAGACATAAGAGTCGTGGAATTGATCCCTGGGTTGGGAAGATCCCCTGCAGGAGCATATGGCAACTCACTCCAATATTCTTGCCTGGGAAATTCTGTGGCAGAGGAGCCTGGTGGGCTATGGTCCATAGGATCTCAAAAAGTCAGACACGATTGGAACAATTTAGCACACATGCACAGGAACTATTCTAGATGCTCTGTTGTTTTCAGCCCTTTTTGCCATTAGAATCACTTGGAGAACTTTTTAAACCTACAGATGCCCAGGCAGCTTCACTCCCCAAGATTCTGGTTCATTGATCCCAAGCAAGATGGGGCATCTACATTTAACAAAAAATCCCCAGGTGACACTAGTGTGCAGTCTGGCTAAGGACGCTGCTGCTGCTAAGTCGCTTCAGTTGTGTCCAACTCTGTGTGACCCCATAGATGGCAGCCCACCAGGCTCTCCATCCATGGGATTTTCCAGGCAAGAGTACTGGAATGGGGTGCCATTGCCTGCTGAGTCTCAATTCTACTGTTGTTACCAGATAAGGTGTACTGAAAGAAAGTGTGGAGAGGAGAAGGATATAGAGAAATAGGTAGGAGGTGGGCAAGATAGTATCCCTGGTTAGCAGCACCAGCTTTGGAATCAGACACACAGGGTTTGGGCTTCACCAGTTATGAGATGATCATTAGCTACTTAATCTTTCTGAGCCTCAGCTTTCTCACCTGTAAGTGAAGTTGATTATGTGGCTGTAAAGTTCTTAGCATCATACTTGCTAAATGTGAGCTGCTAGTATTAAGAAGAATTTTAGGCAGAAAG
>NW_017201472.1:0-6683 GCF_001704415.2 Capra hircus | reverse complement strand
CTACACTGAAGGTGCGAGAGTTGGCAGCTTCGATTGAAGCACATCGAGCGGCGACAGCAGTGAAAGTCATGAGCGACAGCGGCGAGGAGAACTACGCGAGGGGGAATCCCGTTCTGCTTCCAGAAGCGGAAGTGCTCATGGATCTGGGAAATCTGCAAGTCATACCCTGCAAGGTCTCGCTCCAAGAAGATTCCAGGCGTTCCAGATCAAAGTCCAGGTCCAGATCGGAATCTAGGTCTAGATCAGAAGAAGTTCTCGGAGGCATTATACAAGGTCACGATCTCGGTCCCGGTCCCATAGAAGATCTCGTAGCAGATCTTACAGCAGAGATTATCGAAGACGGCATAGCCACAGTCATTCTCCCATGTCTACTCGCTGCGTCATGTTGGGAATCGGGCAAATCCTGATCCTAACTGTTGTCTTGGAGTATTTGGATTGAGCTTGTATACTACAGAAAGAGATCTAAGAGAAATGTTCTCTAAATATGGCCCAATTGCTGATGTATCTATTGTATATGACCAGCAGTCTAGACGTTCAAGAGGATTTGCCTTTGTATACTTTGAAAATGTAGATGATGCCAAAGGAAGCAAAAAGAGTGTGCCAATGGAATGGAGCTTGATGGATGTAGGATCAGAGTTGACTTCTCCATAACGAAAAGACCACATACTCCAACAGCAGGAATTTACATGGGGAAGAACCTACCTATGGCAGCTCACCGCCGTCGAGATACTATGACAGAGGATATGATCGAGGCTATGATGATCGGGACTATTACAGGCAGATCGTACAGGAGGAGGAGGAGGAGGAGGAGGATGGAGAGCTGCTCAAGACAGGGATCAGAAATACAGAAGACGGTCCACCTTCTCCCTACTATAGTCGTGGAGGATACAGATCACGTTCCAGATCGCGATCATACTCACCTCGTCGCTATTAAAGCATGAAGATGAAGACTTTCTGAAACCTGCCCTAGAGTTGGGATATTGTTTGTGGACAATATTTTTTATTGTCTCCTGTTTAAAAAGTGAACAGTGCCTGGTGAAGTTAGGTGACTTTTACACCTTTTATGATGACTACTTTTGGTGGAGTTGAAATGCTGTTTTCATTCTGCATTTGTGTAGTTCGGTGCTTTGTTCAAAGTTAAGTGTTTTCAGAAAAGTATGTTTTACATGAATTTTTTACCAGTCTAAAATTTTGACTGCTGAGAAGTTTCTATTGTACAGAACTTCATTTAAATGGTTTTTCTACTGAATACAGGGTATTCTGAAGATTGAAGCCTGTGTGTAAAATGCTACCAAATGGCAAAAAGCAACAATAACGTTTGGTTTTTACTTTTCTTTCTAACATATCAATGCTTAGGAGAACTGTTCTGATTAGATTGTCAGTAGTAAATTAAAGAAAAAAATGCCCGTTTTCCTCGAGTCCATGAAACATACCATACTTAATATACCTGGCAGTTAAGTGATAAAAATTACGCTCCTGTAACTCTATACTGCTAGTGTTAAAAACTAAAGATCTTTCAATACAGCAAATGCTTAATTCTTATATAAATGTGACTTTGACAGCCTTTATGTAATCTGTATTATACATAGCAGGGAATAAGATGAGTTGCACAATGTATGCCTTAAAAAGGCTATTTCTTAAAGCTGTTAGAAGGGGATAATGGTATTTCAATTAGTAATCAGCAAGTGAAAATAATATTCCACCACAAATGTACTCTTGTTCTTCTAGCTTTTAAGACTATATGGAAAAACTGGGTGCTTCAGAGTTTTGAGAAAAAAGAAGGGAACACTACACCTGTGTTGTGGATGATCTGAAGACTTTGCCTGTTCGTTTTTTAAATACTACTTTCAGGTTCTTTGCTTACCAAAGGAGGCCCAATTTCACTCAAAAGTTTTGAGAACTGTGTTTAAATAAATGCAAAGAAAAGAGTAAAAAGGAAAGAAAAAAAAAAGACCTTGTGAGGAGTTGGGGCAGGAACCTGAGGATTCCTCTACAGTGCTGACATGGATCTTGGGGTACTTCTGGAGCCCCCCCAGGGAAGTCAGTCTTCGTCTCGAATGGGGGCATGCACGTGCGCTTTCCTCCCGAGCTGTAGCAGCAGTGTCACACTTCCGGTCGCGTGGATCAAGTGATCTGTGGCTTTTCCTCCAGGCTTTACCACGAGGCTATCCCAGAGGGCTGTCCCACATGCCGCCGAGGTGTGAGTCGAACCTCGGCGTGAAAGTCGAGGCAGTGCAGGGAAAACAGGTTCCTCTGGAATGGACTGAGACATCTAGGGGACTCTTGGAATGGTGGCACGACTCTGGAGTTCCTCTCGCATTTCCTGTGGAGAGCGCCTCCACTTGAGATGCGACGGGAACGCCGGGAAATCTTTCCCGACGAAGCAGGGAAAGGATCCCACATCTCGAGCTACGAGGCGGAAAGGGGCTCCTCTGGATGTGGGCGGGACCCTCGTGCTTCCTATCGAGAGGAGACGGGTATGTCGGGGAACTTCTTGAGTTGCAGCAAGGGTGTGAAGGACCCTTTGGAAGTTCCAGAGGTTAGGTGTGATTAGCCTCCAGACGCTTCAGCGGAAATGGGCTTCATCTCGCCTGGAGGGGAGAACCTCCTGGATTTTTCTCGAGTTGCGGCAGGTGCTCTCGACTTACGACGGGGACCTCAGGGACCCGCTCTGGTGGCCTCAGGAAAGGCCAGTCCACATGCGAGTTGCTAGGGGGCCTCTCGGGATTCCTCTACCATCGATGCCGGGGCTTAAGACCTTGTGTGGAGTCGGTGCCGGAACCTGAGGATTCCTCTGCAGTGCTGACATGGATCTTGGGGGTACTTCTGGAGTCTCCCCAGGGGAGTCAGTCCTCGTTTGAGTGGGCGCATGCACGTGCGATTACCTCCGGAGCTGTGGCAGCAGTGTCATGCTTCCCTTCGCCTGGATCAAGGGATCTGTGGCTTTCCCACGAGGCTTTCCCACAGGGCTATCCCACGTGCCACTGTGGTGTGAGTCGATCGATGGCTTGAAAGTCAACGTAGTGCAAGGAAAACAGGTTTCCCTGGAATGGACTGAGACATCTGGCGAATCTGGGAATGGTGGCACGACCCTGGACTTCCTCTCGACTTTCCTGTGGAGAGCGCCTCCTCTTGAGATGCGACGGGAACGCCGGGAATTCTTTCCCGACCACGGAGGGAAAGGATCCCTCCTCTCGAGCTAGGAGGCGGAAACGGTGCTCCTCTGTATGTGGGCGGGACTCTCGTGCTTCCTCTCGAGTGGAGACGGGTATGTCGGGGAAATTCTGGATTTGCAGCAAGGGTGTAAAGGACCCTTTGGAAGTTCCAGAGGTTAGGTGTGATTAGCCTCGAGACGCCTCAGCGGAAATGGGCCTAATCTCGCCTGGAGGGAGAACCTCCTGGATTTTCTCGAGTTGCGGCAGGTGCTCTCGCCTTTCGATACGGACCTCAGGGACCCGCTCTGGTGGCCTCAGGAAAGGCCAGTCCCCATGCGAGTTGCTCGCGGGCCTCTCGGGATTCCTCTCCCGTTGATGCCGGGGCCTAAGACCTTGTGTGGAGTTGGTTCTGGAACCTGAGGTTTCCCTCTCCATTGCTGACATGGATTCTTGGGGTACTTTGGAGTCTCCCCAGGGGAGTCAGTTCTTGTCTCGAGTGGGGGCATGCACGAGCGCTTTCCTCCCGAGCTGGAGCAGCAGTGTCACGCTTCCCTTCGAGTGGATCAAGGGATCAGTGGCTTTCCCTCGAGGCTTTCCCACGACGCATTCCCAGGAGGCTTTCCCACAGGGCTGTCCACGTGCCACCGTGGTGTGAGTCGCTCCTCGGCTTGAAAGTCGAGGCAGTGCAAGGAAAACTGTTTTCCCTGGAAATGGACTGAGACATCTGGGGGAATACTGGGAATGGTGGCACGAACCTGGAGTTCCTCTCGCCTTTCCTGTGGAGAGTGCCTCCACTTCAGATGTGACGGGAACGCCGGGAATTCTTTCCCGCGCACGCAGGGAAAGGATTCCTCCTCTCGAGCTTTGAGGCGGAATCGGGGCTCCTCTGGATGTGGGCAGGACTCTCCTGCTTCCTCTCGAGCGGAGACGGGTATGTCGGGGATCTTCTTGAGCTGCAGCAAGGGTGTGAAGGACCCTTTGGAATTTACCGAGGCTGGTGTGATTAGCCTCGAGACGCCTGTGCGGAAATGGGCCTCATCTCGCCTGGAGGGGAGAACCTCCTGGAGTTTCTCGAGTTGCGGCAGGTGCTCTCGACTTACGACGGGGACTTCAGGGACCCGCTCTGGTGGCCTCAGGAAAGGCCAGTCCCCATGCGTGTTGCTCGGGGGCCTCTCAGGGTTCCTCTCCCGTCGATGCCGGGTCCTAAAACCTTGTGTGGAGTCGGTGCCGGAACCTGAGTATCCCTCTCCAGTGCTGACATGGATCTTGGGGTACTTCTGGAGTCTCCCCAGGGGAGTCAGTCCTCGTCTCGAGTCGGGGCATGCACGTGCGCTTTCCTTCCGAGCTGTAGCAGCAGTGTCACGCTTCCCTTGGCATGGATCAAGGGATCTGTGGCTTTCCCTCGATGCTTTCCCACAAGGCTTTCCCACAGGGCTGTCCCACGTGCCACCGTGGTGTGAGTCGATCCTCGGCTTGAAACTCGAGGCAGTGCAGGGAAAACAGGATTCCCTGGAATGGACTGAGATATCTGGGGGACTCTGGGAATGGTGGCACGACCCTGGAGTTCCTCGCGCCTTTCCTGTGGAGAGCGCTTCCTCTTGAGATGCGATGGGTACGCCGGAAATTCTTTCCCGACCACGCAGGGAAAGGATCCCTCCTCTCGAGCTAGGAGGCGGAAACGGGGCTCCTCTGAATGTGGGCGGGACTCTCGTTGCTTCCTCTCGAGTGGAGACGGGTATGTCGGGGAATTTCTTGAGTTGCAGCAAGGGTGTGAAGGACCCTTTGGAAGTTCCAGAGGTTAGGTGTGATTAGCCTCGAGACGCCTCAGCGGAAATGGGCCTCATCTCGCCTGGAGGGGAGAACCTCCTGGATTTTCTCGAGTTGCGGCAGGTTGTCTCGACTTACCACGGGGACCTCAGGGACCCGCTCTGGTTGCCTCAGGAAAGGCCAGTCGCCATGCGAGTTGCTCGGGGGCCTCTCGGGATTCCTCTCCCGTCGATGCCGGTGCCTAAGGCCTTGTGTGGAGTCGGTGCCGGAGCCTGAGGATTCCTCTCCAGTGCTGACATGGATCTTTGGGAACTTCTGGAGTCTCCCCAGGGGAGTCAGTCCTCGTCTCCAGTGGGGTCATGCATGTGCGCTTTCCTCCCGAGCTGTAGCAGCAGTGTCACGCTTCCCTTCGTGTGGATCAAGGGATCAGGGGCTTTCCCTCGAGGCTTTCCCACAAGTCTTTCCCACAGGGCTGTCCCACGTGCCACCGTGGTGTGAGTCGATCATCGGCTTGAAAGTCGAGGCAGTGTAAGAAAAACAGGATTCCCTGGAATGGACTGAGACATCTGGGGGACTCTTGGAATGGTGGCACGACCCTGGAGTTCCCTCGCGCCTTTCCTGAGAAGAGCGCCTCCTCTTGAGATGCGACAGGAACACGAGGAATTCTTTCCCCACCACGCAGGGAAAGGATCCCTCCTCTCGAGCTAGGAGGCGGAAACGGGGCTCCTCTGGATGTGGGCGGGACTCTCCGAGCTTTCCTCTCGAATGGAGACGTGTATGTGGGGAACTTCTTGAGTTGCAGCAAGGGTGTGAAGGACCCTTTGGAAGTTCCAGAGGTTCAGTGTGATTAGACACGAGACCCCCTCAGGGGAAAAGGGCCTCATCTCCCCTGGAGGGGAGAACCTCCTGAATTGTGTCGACTTACGGCAGGTGCTCTTGACTTACGACGGGGACATCAGGGACACGCTCTGGTGGCCTCAGGAAAGGCCAGTCCCCTGCGAGTTGCTCGGGGCCTCTCGGGATTCCTCCCCTTCGATGCCGGGGCTTAAGACCTTGTGTGGAGTCGGTGCCGGAACCTGAGGATTCCTCTCCAGTGCTGACATGGATCTTGGGGTACTTCTGGAGTCTCCCCAGGGGAGTCAGTCCTCGTCTCTAGTGGGCGTCTTCACATGCGCTTTCTTCTCGAGCTGTAGTAGCAGTGTCATGCTTCCCTCGCGTAGATCAAGGGATTTCTGACTTTCCCGAGGCTTTCCACGAGGCTTTCCCACGAGGCTTTCCCACAGGGCTGTCCCACGTGCCACCGTGGTGTGAGTCGATCCTCGGCTTGAAAGTCGAGGCAGTGGAGGGAAAAAAGGTTTTCCCTGGAATGGACTGAGACATCTGGGGGACTCTGGGAATGGTGGCACGACCTGGAGTTCCTCTCGCCTTTCCTGTTCAAAAGCGCCTCCACTTGAGATGCGACAGGAACGACGGGAATTCTTTCCCACCACGAAGGGAAAGGATCCCTCCTCTCGAGCTAGGAGGCGGAAACGAGGCTCCTCTGGATGTGGGCGTAACTCTCGTGCTTCCACTCGGTGGAGACGGGTATGTCGCGGAACTTCTTGAGTTGTAGCAAGGGTGTGAAGAACCCTTTGGAAGTTCCAGATGTTAGGTGTGATTAGCCTCGAGACGCCTCAGCGAAAATGGCCTCATCTCGCCTGGAGGGGAGAACCTCCTGGATTTTCTCGAGTTGCGGCAGGTGCTCTCGACTTATGACGGGGA
>NW_017201471.1:0-6683 GCF_001704415.2 Capra hircus | reverse complement strand
GAATGGACTGAGATATCTGGGGTACTCTGGAATGGTGGCACGACCCTGGAGTTCCTCTCACCTTTCCGTTGAAGCGCCTCCTCTTGAGTTGTGACGGGAAGATGGAATTCTTTCCCGACCACGCAGGAAAGGATACCTCCTCTCTAGCTGTGAGGCGGAAACGGGGCTCCTCTGGATGTGGCGGGACTCTCGTGCTTTCTCTCGAGTGGAGACGGGTATGTCGGGGAACTTCTTGAGTTGCAGCAAGGGTGTGAAGAACCTTTGGAAGTTCCAGAGTTTAGGTGTGATTAGCCACGAGACGCCTCAGCGGAAATGGGCCTCATCTCGCCTGGAGGGGAGAACCTCCTGGATTTTTTCGAGTTGGGACAGGTGATCTCGACTTACGACGGGGACCTGAGGGACCCGCTCTGGTGGCCTCAGGAAAGGCCATTCCCCATGAGTTTTCTCGGGGGCCTCTCGGGATTCCTCTCCCGTCGATGCCGGGGCCTAAGACCTTGTGTGGAGTCGGTGCCGGAACCTGAGGATTCCTCTCCAGTGCTGACATGGATCTTGGCGTCCTTAAAGGCGAGATGAGGCCCATTTGCGCTGAGGCGTCTGGAGGCTAATCACACCTAACCTCTGGAACTTCCAAAGGTCCTTCACACCCTTGCTGCAACTCAAGAAGTTCTCCGACATACCCGCTCCACTCGAGAGTATCAAGATCTTCCCGCCCACTTTCAGAGGAGCACCGTTTCCACCTCATAGCTCGAGAGGAGGGATCCTTTACCTGCGTGGTCTGTAAAGCATTCCCGGCGTTCCAGTCGCATCTCAAGAGGAGGCCCTCTCCACAGGAAAGGCGAGAGAAACTCCAGGGTCGTTCCACCATTCCCAGAGTCCCCCAGATATCTCTGTCAATTCCAGGGAAACCTGTTTTCCCTCCACTGCCTCGACTTTCAAGCCGAGGATCGACTCACACCACGGTGGCACGTGGGACAGCCCTGAGGAAAATCCTCGAGGGAAAGCCTCATTGGAAAGCCTCGAGGGAAAGCTGCAGATCCCTTGATACACGCTATCGGAAGTGTGACACTGCTTCCACAGATCGGGGGAAATTGAACGTGCATGCCCCCACTCGAGACTAGGACTGACTAACCCGGGGAGACTCCAGAAGTACCCCATGATCCATGTCAGCACTGGAGAGGAATCCTCACGTTCCGGCACCGACTCCACACAAGGTCTTAGGCCCCGGCATCGACGGGAGAGGAAACCCAAGAGGCCCCCGAGCAACTCGCATGGGGACTGGCCTTTCCTGAGGCCACCAGATCGGGTCCCTGAAGTCCCCGTCGTAAGTCGACAGCACCTGCCGCAACTCGAGAAAATCCAGGAGGTTCTCCCCTCCAGGCGAGATGAGGCCCATTTCCGCTGTGGCGTCTCAAGGTTAATCACACATAACCTCTGGAACTTCCAAAGGGTCCTTCACACCCTCGCTGCAACTCAAGAAGTTCCGGACATACCCGTCTTCACTCGAGAGGAAGCACGAGAGTCCCGCCCACATCCAGAGGAGCCCCGTTTCCGCCTCCTAGCTCGAGAGGAGGGATCCTTTCCCTGCGTGTTCGGGAAAGAATTGCCGGCGTTCCCGTCTCATCTCAAGAGGAGGCGCTCTCCACAGGAAAGGCGAGAGGAACTCCAGGGTCATGCCACCATTCCAGAGTCCCCCAAATGTCTCAGTCCATTCCAGGGAAACCTGTTTTCCCTGCACTGCCTCGACTTTCAAGCCGAGGATCAACTCACACCACGGAGCACGTGGGACAGCCCTGTGGGAAACCCTCGAGGAAAGCCTCGATGGAACGCCACAGATTCCATGATCCACTCGAAGGAAAGCGTGACACTGCTGCTACAGCTCGGGAGGAAAGCGCACGTGCATGCCCCCACTCGAGACGAGGACTGACTCCCCTGGGGATACTCCAGAAGTACCTCAAGATCCTTGTAAGCACTGGAGAGGAATCCTCAGGTTCCGGCACCGACCTCCCCACAAGGCCTTAGGCCCCGGCATCGACGGGAGAGGAATCCCGAGGGGCACCTGAGCAACTTGCATGGGGACTGGCCTTTCCTGAGGCCACCAGAGCGGGTCCCTGAGGTCCCCGGCCGTAAGTCGAGAGCACCTGGGGGTAACTCGAGAAAAATCAAAGAGGTTCTCCCCTCCAGGCGAGATGAGGCCCATTTCCGCTTGTGGCGTCTCAAGGTTAATCACACATAACCTCTGGAACTTCCAAAGGGTCCTTCACACCTTTGCTGCAACTCAAGAAGTTCCCTGACATACCCGTCTCCAATCCAGAGGAAGCACGAGAGTCCAACCCAGATCCAGAAGAGCCCCGTTTCCGCCTCATAGCTCGAGAGGAGGAATCCTTCCCCGCGTAGTTGTGAAAAGAATTCCCGGCTTTCCCGTCGCATCTCAAGTGGAGGCGCTCTCCACAGGTAAGGCAGAGAGGAACTCCAGGGTTGTGTCCACCATTTCGAGAGTCCCCCAGATATCTCCGTCCATTCCAGAGAAAAACTGTTTTCCCAGCACTGCCTCAACTTTCAAGCCGAGGGTAGACTCACACTACAGTGGCACGTGGGCAGCCCTGTGGGAAAGCCTCGTGGGAAAGCCTCTTGGGAAAGCCTCGAGGGAAAGCCACAGATCCCTTAATCCACGCTAAAGGAAGCGTGACACTGCCTGCTACAGTCGGGAGGAAAGTGCACGTGCATGCCCCACTCGAGACGAGGACTGACTCACCTGGGGAGACTCCAGAAGTACCCCAAGATCCATGTCAGCACAGGAGAGGAATCCTCAGTTTCCGGCACCGACTCAACACAAGGTTTTGGGCTCCAGCATCTACGGGAGAGAAATTCGAGAGACACCCGAGCAACATTCATGTGGACTGGCCTTTCCTGAGTCCACCAGAGCGGGTCCCTGAGGTCCCCGTCGTATGACGAGAGCACCTGCCCCAACTCGAGAACATCCAGGAGGTTCTCCCTTCCAGGCAAGATGAGGCCCATTTCCAATGAGGCGTCTGGAGGCTAATCACAACTAACCTCTGGAACTTCCAAAGGGTCCGTCACACCCTTGCTGCTACTCAAAAAGTGCCTCGACATACCCGTCTCCACTCGAGAGGAAGAACGAGTTCCCGCCCACATCCAGAGGAGCCCCGTTACCGCCTCATAGCTGGAGAGGAGGGACACTTTCCCTGCGTGGTCGGGAAAGAATTCCCGACGTTCCCGTCGCATCTCAAGAGGAGGCCCTCTCCACAGTAAAGGCCAGAGGAACTCCAGGTTCGTGCCACCATTCCCAGAGTCCCCCAGATGTCTCCGTCCATTCCAGGGAAACCTGTTTTTCCAGCACTGCCTCAACTTTCAAGCCAAGGGTCGACTCACACTACAGTGACACGTTGGACAGCCCTGTGGGAAAGCCTCTTGGGAAAGCCTCGTGGGAAATTCTCGAGGGAAAGACTCGAGGGAAAGCCACAGATCCCTTGATCCACGCTAAAGGAAGCATGACACTGCTGTTACGGCTCGGGAGCAAAGCGCACGTGGATGCCCCCACTCGAGACGAGGACTGACTCCCCTGGGGAGACTCCACAAGTACCCCAAGATCCACGTCAGCACTGGAGAGGAATCCTCAGGTTCCGGCTCCGACTCCACACAAGGTCTTAGGCCCCGGCATCGACGGGAGAGCAATCCCGAGAGGCCCCAGGGCAACTTTCATGGGGACTGGCCTTTCCTGAGGCCACCAGAACGGGTCCCTGAGGTCCCCGTCTTAGGTCCAGAGCACCTGCCGCAACTCGAGTAAATCTAGGAGGTTCTCCCCTCCAGGGTAGATTGAGGCCCATTTCCGCTGCGGCATCTCGAGGCTAATCACACCTAACCTCTGGAACGTCCAAAGGGTCCTTCACACCCTTGCTGCAACTCAAGAATTTCCCCGACATACCCGTCTCCACTCGAGAGGAAGCACGAGAGTCCCGCCCACATCCAGAGGAGCCCCGTTTCCGCCTCCTAGCCTCGAGAGGAGGGATCCTTTCCCTGCGTGGTCGGGAAAGAATTCCCGGCATTCCTGTCGCATCTCAAGAGGAGGCGCTCTCCACAGGAACCGCGAGAGGAACTGCATTATCGTGCCACCATTCCCAGAGTCCCCCAGATGTCTCAGTCCATTCCAGGGAAACCTGTTTTCCCTGCACTGCCTCGACTTTCAAGCCGAGGATCGACTCACACCACGGTGGCACGTGGGACAGCCCTGTGGGAAAGCCTCGTGGGAAAGCCTCGAGGGAAAGCCACAGATCCCTTGTTCTACGCGAAGGGAAGCGTGACACTGCTGCTACAGCTCGGGAGGAAATTGCACGTGCATGCCCCCACTAGTAACGAGGACTGACTGCCCTGGGGAGACTCAAGAAGTATCCCAAGATCCATGTCAGCACTGGAGAGGACTCCTCAGCTTCTGGCACCGACTACTACACAAGGTCTTAGGCCCCGGCATCGACGGGAGAGGAATCCCGAGAGGCCCCTGAGCAACTCGCATGGGGACTGGCCTTTCCTGAGGCCACCAGAGCGGGTCCCTGAGGTCCCCGTCGTAAGTCGAGAGCACCTGCCGAAACTAGAGAAAATCCAGGAGGTTCTCCCTTCCAGGAGAGATGAGGCCCCTTTCCGCTGAGACATCTCAAGGCTAACTCACGCCTCACCACTGGAACTTCCAAAGGGTCCTTCACACCCTTGCTGCAACTCAAGAAGTTCCCCGACATACCCGTCTCCACTCCGAGAGGAAGCACGAGGTCCCGCCCACATCCAGAGGAGCCCCGTTTCCGCCTCCTAGCTCGAGAGAAGGGATCCTTTCCCTGCGTGTACGGGAAAAGAATTTCCGGCGTTCCCGTCGGCATCTCAAGAGGAGGCGCTCTCCACAGGAAAGGCGGAGAGGAACTCCAGGGTCGTGCCACCATACCCAAAGTCCCCCCTGATGTCTCAGTCCTTTCCAGAGAAACCTGTTTTCCATGCTTTCCCTGCACTGCCACGGCATTCAAGCTGAGGATCGACTCACACCACGGTGGCACGTGGAACAACCCTGTGGGAAAGCCTCATGGGGAAGGCCTCGTGGGAAAGCCTACTGGGAAAGCCACAGATCCCTTGATCCACACGAAGGAAGCGTGACGCTGCTGCTACAGATCGGGAGGAAAGCGCACGTGCATTCCCCCACTTGAGACGAGGACTGACTCCCCCTGAGGAGACTCCAGAAGTATCCCAAGATCCATGTCAGCACTGGAGAGGAACCCTCAGATTCCGGCACCGACTCCACACAAGGTCTTAGGCCCCGAATCGACGGGAGAGGAATCTCGAGAGGCCCCGGAGCAACTCGCATGGGGACTGGCCTTTCCTGAGCCACCAGAGCGGGTCCCTGAGGTCCCCGTCATAAGTCGAGAGCACCTGCCGCAGCTCGAGAAAATCCAGGAGGTTCTCCCCTCCAGGCGAGATGAGGCCCATTTCCGCTGAGGCGTCTCTAGGCTAATCACACCTAACCTCTGGAAATTCCAAAGGGTCCTTCACACCCTTGCTGCAACTCAAGAAGTTCCCCGACATACCCGTCTCCACTCGAGAGGAAGCACGAGAGTCCCGCCCACATCCAGAGAAGCCCCGTTTCCGCCTCCTAGCTCGAGAGGAGGGATCATTTCACAGCGTGTTTGGGCAAGAATTCCCGGCGTTCCCGTCACATCTCAAGAAGAGGCGCTTTCGGCAGGAAAGGCGAGAGGAACTCCAGGGTCGTGCCACCATTCCCAGAGTTCCCCAGATGTCTCAGTCCATTCCAGGGAAACCTGTTTTCCCTGCACTGCCTCGACTTTCAAGCTGATTATCGACTCACACCATGGTGGCACGTGGGACAGCCCTGTGGGAAAGCCTCGTGGAAAAACCTCGTGGGAAAGCCTCGAGGGAAAGCCACATATCCCTTGATCTACGCGAAGGGAAGCATGACACCCCTGCTACAGCTCGGGAGGAAACGCACGTGCATGCCCCCACACGAGACGAGGACTGACTCCCCTGGGGAGACTCCAGAAGTGCCCCAAGATCCATGTCAGCACAGAACAGGAATCCTCAAGTTCCGGCACCAATTCCACAGAAGGTTTAGGCCCTGGCACCGACGGGAGAGAAATCCCGAGAGGCCCCGAGCAACTCGCATGGGGACTGGCCTTTCCTGAGGCCACCAGAGCGGGTCCCTGAGGTCCCCGTCGTAAGTCGAGAGCACCTGCCGCAACTCGAGAAATTCCAGGAGGTTCTCCCCTCCAGGCGAGATGAGGCCCATTTCCGCTGAGGCGTCTCGAGGCTAATCACACCAAACCTCTGGAACTTCCAAAGGGTCCTTCACACCCTTGCTGCAACTCAAGAAGTTCCCCGACATACCCGTCTCCACTCGAGAGGAAGCACGAGAGTCCCTCCCACATCCAGAGGAGCCTCGTTTTCGCCTCCTAGGTCGAGAGGAGGGATCCTTTCCCTGCGTGGTCGGGCAAGAATTCCTGGCGTTCCCGTCGCATCTCAAGAAGAGGCGCTTTCCACAGGAAAGGCGAGAGGAACTCCAGGGTCGTGCCACCATTCCCAGAGTCTCCCAGATGTCTCGGTCCATTCCAGGGAAACCTGTTTTCCCCACTGCTGGACTTTCAAAGCCGAGGATAGACTTGGCACTGGGACACCCT
>NW_017201470.1:0-6683 GCF_001704415.2 Capra hircus | reverse complement strand
TCTCGTGCTTCCTCTCGAGTGGAGACGGGTATGTTGGGGATCTTCATGAGTTGCAGCAAGGGTGTGAAGGACCCTTTGGAAGTTCCAGAGGTTAGGTGTGATTAACATTGAGACACCTCAGCGGAAATGGTCCTCATCTCGCCTGGAAGGGAGAACCTCCTAGAGATTTTCTCAAGTTGCTGCAGGTGCTCTCGACCTACGACGGGGACTCAGGGACCGCTCTGGTGGCCTCAGGAAAGGCCAGTCCCATGGGAGTTGCTCAGGGAGACTCACGGGATTCCTCTCGACGATGCCGGGGCCTAAGACCTTTGTGGAGTTGGTGCCGTAAAGTGAGGATTCTCTCCAGTGCTGACATGGATCTTGGAGTACTTCTGGAGTCTCCCCAGGGGAGTCAGTCCTTGTCTCGAGTGGGGCATGCACGTGCGCTTTCCTCCGAGCTGCAGCAGCACTGTCATGGATTCCTTTTCGCGTGGATCAAGGGATCTGTGGCTTTCCCTCGAGGCTTTCCCAAAGAGCTGTCCCACGTGCCACCGTGGTGTGAGTGGATCCTCGTCCTAAAAGTCGAGGCAGTGTAGGGAAACAGGTTTCCCTGGAATGGACTGAGACATCTGGGGGACTCTGGGAATGGTGGCACGACCCTGGAGTTCCTCTCGCCTTTCCTGTGGAGACCGCCTCCTCTTGAGATGTGACGGGAACGCCGGGAATTCTTTCCCAACCATGCAGGGAAAGGATCCCTCCTCTCGAGCTAGGTGGCGGAAACGGGGTTCCTCTAGATGTGGGCGGGACTCTCGTGCTTCCTTTCGAGTGGAGACGGTTATGTCTGCGAACTTCTTTAGTTTTAGCAAGTGTGTGAAGGACCTTTGGAAGTTCCAGAGGTTGGGTGTGATTAGCCTCGAGACGCCTCAGCGGAAATGGGCCTCATCTCGCCTGGAAGGGAGAACCTCCTGGATTTTCTCGAGTTGCGGCAGGTGCTCTTAACTTACGACGGGGACATCAGGAACCCGCTCTGGTGGCATCAGGAAAGGCAGGTCCACATACGAGTTGCTCGGGGCCTCTCGGGATTCCTCTCCCCTGATGCCAGGGCCTAAGACCTTGTGTGGAGTCGGTGCCGGAACCTGAGGATTCCTCTCCAGGGCTGACATGGATCTTGGGGTACTTCTGGAGTCTCCCCAGTGGAGTCTCGTCTCGAGTGGGGCGATGCACGTGCGCTTTCCTCCCGAGCTGTATTAGCAGTGTCAAGCTTCCCTTCGCGTGGATCAAGGGATCTTGGCTTTCCCTCAAGGCTTTCCCACAAGGCTTTCCCACGAGTCTTCCCCAAAGGGCTGTCCCACGTGCCACCGTGGTGTGAGTTGATCCTCGGCTTGAAAGTCGAAGCAGTGCAGGGAAAACAGGTTTCCCTGGAATAAACTGAGAATTCTGGGGGACTCTGGGAATGGGGCCTGATCCTGGAGTTCCTCTCGCCTTCCTCTGGAGAGCGCCTCCTCTTGAGATGCGACGGGAACGCTAGGAATTCTTTCCCGACCACACAGGGAAAGGATCCCTCCTCTCGAGCTAGCAGGCGGAAACGGGGCCACTCTGGAAGTGCGCGGGACTCTCGTGTTCCTCTTGAGTGGAGACGGGTATGTCGGGGAACTTCTTGAGTTGCAGCAAGGGTGTGAAGGACCCTTTGGAAGTTTCAGAGTTTAGTGTGATTACCCCCTATTTGCCTCAGCAGAAATGGGCCTCATCTCGCCTGGAGGGGAGAACCTCCTGGATTTTCTCGAGTTGCGGCAGGTGCTCTCATCTTACGATGGGGACCTCAGGGGCCCGCTCTGGTGGCCTCAGGAAAGGCCAGTCCCATGCGAGTTGCTCGGGGCCTCTCGGGATTCCTCTCCCGTCGATGCCGGGGCCTAGAACATTGTGTTGAGTCGGTGCCAGAACCTGAGGATTCTTCTCCAGTGCTGACATGGATCTTGGGGTACTTCTGGAGTCTCCCAGTGGAGTCAGTCCTCGTCTCGAGTGGGTCGATGCACGTGCGCTTTGCTCCCGAGCTGTAGTAGCAATGTCAAGCTTCCCTTCGCGTGGATCACGGGATCTGTAGCTTTCCCTCGAGGCTTTCCCACAAGGCTTTCCCACGAGGCTTCCCCACAGGGCTGTCCCACGTGCCACCGTGGTGTGAGTTGATCCTCGCCTTGAAAGTCGAAGCAGTGCAGGAAAACAGGTTTCCCTGGAATGGACTGAGACATCTGGGGTACTCAGGGAACGGTGGCACGACCTGGAGTTCCTCTCGCCTTTCCTGTGGAGAGCGCCTCCTCTTGAGATGCGACGGGAACGCCGGGAATTCTTTCCCGACCACGCAGGGAAAGGATCCCTCCTCTCGAGCAAGGAGACGGAAACGGGGCTCCTCTGGATGTGGGCGGGACTCTCGTGCTCCCTCTCGAGTGAAGACGGGTCGTCGGGCAACTTCTTGAGTTGCAGCAAGGGTGTGAAGGACCCTTTGGAAGTTCCACAGTCCAGGTTGATTAGCCTCTAGACGCCTCAGCGGAAATGTGCCTCATCTCGCCTGCAGGGAGAACCTCCTGGATTTTTTCGAGTTGCGGCAGGAGCTCTCGTCTTACGACGGGGACCTCAGGGATCCGCTCTGGTGCCTCAGGAAAGGCCAGTCCCCATGCGAGTTGTTCGGGGGCCACTCGGGATTCCTCTCCCGTCGATGCTGGGGCCTAAGACCTTGTGTGGAATCAGTGAGGAACCTGAGGATTCCTCTCCAGTGCTGACATGGATCTTGGGGGTATTTCTGGAGTCCCCCCAAGGGAGTTAGGCCACGTCTCGAGTGGGGGCATGCACGTGCGCTTTCCTTCCGAGCTGTAGCAGCAGTGTCGCGCTTCCCTTCGCGTGGATCAAGGGATCTGTGGCTTTCCTCGAGGCTTTACCACAGGGCTGTCCCAGGTGCCACCGTGGTGTGTGTCGATCCTCGCCTTGAAAGTCGAGCAGTGCAGGGAAAACAGGTTTCCCTGGAATGGACGGAGACATCCGGGAGACTCTGGGAATGTGGCACGACCCTAGAGTTCCTCTCGCTTTCCTGTGGAGAGCGCCTCCTCTTGAGATGCGACGGGAACGCCGGGAATTCTTCCCAACCACGCAGGGAAAGAATCCCTCCTCTTGAGCTCGGAGGGGGAAACGGGGCTCCTCTGGATGTGGGTGGAACTCTCGTGCTTCCTCTCGAGTGGAGACGGTATGTCGGGGAACTTCTTCAGTTGCAGCAAGGGTGTGAAGGACCCTTTGGAAATTCAGAGTTTAGGTGTGAATAGCCTCGAGACTCCTCAGCGAAATGGCCTCATCTCGCCTGGAGGGAGAACCTCCTGGATTTTCTCGAGTTGCGGCAGGTGCTCTCGCTTACGACAGGGACCTCAGGGACCCGCTCTGGTGGCCTCAGGAAAGGCCAGTCCCCATGCGAGTTGCTCGGGTGCCTCTGGGGATTCCTCTCCCGTCGATGCCGGGGCCTAAGACCTTGTGTGGAGTCGTTGCGGGAAACTGAGGATTCCTCTCCAGTGCAGACATGGAACTTGGGGTACTTCTGAAGTCTCCCCAGGTGAGTCAGTCCTCGTCTCGAGTGGGGGCATGCACGTGCGCTTTCTCCCGAGCTGTAGCAGCAGTGTCACGCTTCCCTTCGCGTGGATCAAGGGATCTGTGCCTTTCCCTCGAGGTTTTCCCAAAGGGCTGTCCCACGTGCCACCTTGGTGTGTGTCGATGTCGATCCTCGCTTGAAAGTGAAGGCAGTGCAGGAAAAAACAGGTTTCCCTGGAATGGACTGAGACATCTTGGGGACTCTGGGAATGGTGGCACGACCCTGGAGTTCCTCTCGCCTTTCCTGTGGAGAGCGCCTCCTCTTGAGATGCGACGGGAACGCCGGGAATTCTTTGCCGACCAGAAATGAAATGATACCTCCTCTCGAGCTTGGAGGCGGAAACGGGCTCCTCTGGATGTGGGCGGGACTCTCGTGCTTCCCTTGAGTGGAGACGGGTATGTCGGGGAACTTCTTGAGTTGCAGCAAGGCTGTGAAGGACCCTTTGGAAGTTCCAGAGGTTAGGTGTGATTTGCTTCGAGTCGCCTCAGCGGAACTGGGCCTCATCTCACCTGGAGGGGACAACCTCCTGGATTTTGTCGACTTGCGGCAGGTGCTCTCCAGTTACGACGGGGACCACAGGGACCCCTCTGGAGGCCTCAGGAAAGGCCAGTCCTCATGCGAGTTGCCCGGAGCCTTTCGGGATTTCTCTCTCCGTCGATTCCGGGCCTAAGACCTTGTGCGGAGTCGGTGCCGGAATCTGAGGATTCCTCTCCAGTGCTGACATGGATCTTGGGGTACTTCTGGAGTCTCCCCAGGGGAGTGTGTCCTCGTCCCGAGTGGGGGGAATGGACGTGCGCTTTCCTCCGAGCTGTAGCAGCAGTGTCACTCTACACTTCGCGTAGATCAAGGGATCTGTGGCTTTCCCTCGAGGCTTTCCCTCGAGGCTTTCCCACGAAACTTTCCCACAGGGCTTTTCCCACGTGCCACCGTGGTGTGAGTCGATACTCGGCTTGAAAGTCGAGGCAGTGCATGCAAAACAGGTTTCCCTGGAATGGATGAGACATCTGGGGGACTCTGGAATGGTGGCACCACCCTGGAGATCCTCTCGCCTTTCCTGTGGAGAGCGCCTCCTCTTGAGATGCGACTGGAACGCCGGGAATTCTTTCCCGACCACAGAGGGAAAGGATCCCTCCTCTCGAGCTATGAGGCGGAAACGGGTCTCCTCTGTATGTGGACGGGACTCTCGTGCTTTCTCTCGAGTGGAGACGGGTATGTTGGCGAACTTCTTGAGTTGCAGATATGGTGCGAAGGACCCTTTGGAAGTTCCAGAGGTTAGGTGTGATTAGCCTCCAGACGCCTCAGCAGAAATGGGCCTCATCTCGCCTGGAGGGGAGAACCTCCTGGATTTTCTCGAGTTGCGGCAGGTGCTCTCGACTTACGATGGGGACCTCAGGGACCCGCTCTGGTGGCCTCAGGAAAGGCCAGTCCCCATGCGAGTTGCTCGGGGGCTCTCGGGATTTCTCTCCAGTCGAAGCCTGGGCCTAAGACCTTGTGTGGAGTCGGTGCCTGAACCTGAGGATTCCTCTCCAGTGCTGACATGGATCTTGGGGTACTTCTGGAGTCTCCCCAGGGGAGTCAGTCCTCGTCTCGAGAGGGGGCATGCATGTGCGCTTTCCTCACGAGCTGTAGCAGCTCTGTCATGCTTCGCTTCGCGTGGATCAAGGGATCTGTGGCTTTCCCTCGAGGCTTTCCACGAGGCTTTCCCACGAGGCTTTCCCACAGGGCTGTCCCACGTTCCACCGTGGTGTGAGTCGATCCTCGGCTTGAACGTCTAGGCAGTGCAGGGAAAACAGGTTTCCCTGGAATGGACTGAGACATCTGGGGGACACTGGGAATGGTGGCATGACCCTTGATTCCCTTTCGCCTTTCATGTGGAGGGCGCCTCCTCTTGAGATGCCACGGGAACGCCAGGAATTCTTTCCCGACCCTGCAGGGAAAGGATCCCTCCTCTCGAGCTAGGAGGCGGTAACGGGGCTCCTCTGGATGTGGGCGGGACGCTCGTGCTTCCTCTTGAGTGGAGAAGGGTATGTCCGGGAACTTCTTGAGTTGCAGGAAGGGTGTGAAGGACCCCTTGTAAGTTCCAGAGGTTAGGTGTGATTAGCCTCGAGACCCTCAGGTGAAATGGGCCTCATCTCGCCAGGAGAGGAGAACCTCCTGGATTTTCTCGAGTTGCAGCAGGTGCTCTCGACTTACGACGGGGATATCAGGGACCCGCTCTTGTGGCCTCACGAAAGGCCAGTCCCCATGCGAGTTGCTCATGGGCCTCTCAGGATTCCTCTCCCGTCGATGCCGGGACCTAAGATCTTGTGTGGAGTCTGTGCCAAAAACCTGAGGATTCCTCTCATTGCTGACATGTATCTTGGGGTACTTCTGGAGTCTCCCAGGGGAGTCAGTCCTCGTCTCGATGGCGGCATGCACGTGCGCTTTCCTCCCGAGCTGTAGCAGCACTGTCACGCTTCCTTCACGTGGATCAAGGGATCTGTGGCTTTCCCTCGAGACTTTCCCTGGAGGCTTTCCCCACGAGGCTTTCCCACGAGGCTTTCCCACATGGCTGTCCACGTGCCACCGTGGTGTGAGTCGATCCGGTTTGAAAGTCCAGGCAGTGCAGGGAAAACAGGTTTCCTGGAATGACTGAGACATCTGGGGGACTCTGGGAATGGTGGCACGACCCTTGATTCCTCTCGCCTTTCATGTGGAGAGCGCTGCCTCTTGAGATGCCACGGGAACGCCAGGAATTCTTTCCCTACCCTGCAGGAAAGGATCCCTCCTCTCGAGCCAAGAGGCGGTAACGGGGCTCCTCTGGATGTGGGCGGGACGCTCGTGCTTCCTCTCGAGTGGAGACGGGTATGTCCGGGAACTTCTTGAGTTGCAGGAAGGGTGTGAAGGACCCTTTGTAAGTTCCAGAGGTTAGGTGTGATTAGCCTTGAGACACCTCAGCGGAAATGGGCCTCATCTCGCCTGGAAGGGAGAACCTCCTGGAGTTTCTCAGTTGTGGCAGGTGCTCTGGACTTAGGACGGGGAACACAAGGACCCGCTCTGTGGCCTCAGGAAAGGCCAGTACCATGCGAGTTGCTCGGGG
>NW_017201469.1:0-6683 GCF_001704415.2 Capra hircus | reverse complement strand
TGTGAGGGATTCCTCGGCGTGAAAGTCGAGGCATTGCGGGGAAAACAGGTTCCTCTGAAATGGACTGAGATATCTGGGGGACTCTTGAATGGTGGCACGACCCTGGAGTTCCTCTCGCCTTTCCTATTGAGAGCCCTTGCTCTTGAGAGCCACGGGGAACGCAGAAAAATCTTTCCTGAGTAAGCAGGATAGGATCCCTCATCTCGAGCTACCAGGCGGAAACGGGGTTCCTCTGGATTTGGGCGGGACCCTCGTGCTTCCTCTCGAGTGGAGACGGGTATGTTGGGAACTTCTTCAGTTGCAGCAAGGACCCTTTTGAATTTCCAGAGTTTAGGTGTGATGAGCCACCAGACGCCTCAGAGAAATGGGCCTCATCTCGCCTGGAGCGGAGAACATCCTGGATTTTCTAGAGTTTGGCAGGGTCTCTCGAGTTACGACGGGGACCTCAGGGACCCGCTCTGGTGGCCTCAGGAAAGGCCAGTCCCCATGCGAGTTGCTCGGGCCTCTCGGGATTCCTCTCCCGTCTATGCCGGTGCGTAAGATCTTGTGTGGAGTCGGTGACGGAACCTGAGGATTCCTCTCCAGGGCTGGCATGGATCTTGGGTACTTCTGGAGTCTCCCCAGGAGTCAGTCCACGTCTCGAGTGGGGCATGCACGTGCGCTTCCTCCCCAGCTCTAGCAGCAGTGTCACACTTCCCGTCGAGTGGATCAAGGGATCTGTGGCTTTCCCTTGAGCTTTGCCACAGGGCTGTCCACGTGCCACCGTGGTGTGAGTCGATCCTCGGCTTGAAAGTCGAGGCAGTGCAGGGAAAACAGGTTTCCCTGGAATGGACTGAGACTTCTGGGGACTCAGGGAATCGAGGCACGACCCTGGAGTTCCTCTCGCCTGTCCTGTGGAGAGTGTCTCCTCTTGAGATGCGACGTGAATGCCGGGAATTCTTTCCCGACCACGCAGAGAAAGGATCCCTCCTCTCGAGCTAGGAGGCGGAAACGGGGCTCCTCTGGATGTGGGCGGACTCTCGTGCTTCCTCTCGAGTGGAGACGGGTATGTCGAGGAAATTCTTGAGTTGCAGTAAGGTGTGAAGGACCCTTTGGATGTTCCAGAGGATAGGTGTGATTAGCCTCGAGACTCCTCAGCAGAAATGGGCCTCATCTCGCCTGGAGGGGAGAACCACATGGATTTTCTCGAGTTGCCGCAGGTGCTCTCGACTTACGACGGGGACCTCAGGGACCCGCTCTGGTGGCCTCAGAAAGGCCAGTCCCCATGGAGTTGTCGGGGCCTCTGGGATTCCTCTCCCGTCGATGCCGGGGCCTAAGACCTTGTTGGAGTCGTTGCCGAACCTGAGGATTCCACTCCAGTGCTGACATGGAGATTGGGGGATTTCTGGAGTCCCCCAGGGAGAAAGTCTCGTCTCTAGTGGGGGCATGCACGTGCGCTTTCCTCCCGAGCTGTAGCAGCTTGTCACGCTTCCCTTTGCTTGGATCAAGGGATCTGTGGCTTTCCCTCGAGTTTTCCCACGAGGGTTCTCACGAGACTTTCCACAGGGCTGTCCCATGGGCCATCGTGGTGTGAGTCGATCCTCGGCTTGAAAGACAAGACAGTGCATGAAAAACAGGTTTTCCCTGGAATGGACTAGATATCTGGGGGACTCTGGAACGGTGGCACGACCCTGCAGTTCCTCTTGCCTTTCCTGTGGAGAGCGCCTCCTCTTGAGATGCTCGGGAACGCCAGGAATTCTTTTCCGACCGCGCAGGGAAAGGATCCCTCCTCTCTAGCTAGGAGGCGGAAACGGGGCTCCTCTGGATGTGGCGGGACTCTCGTGCTTCCTTTCGAGTGGAGACGGGTATGTCGGGGAACTTCTTGAGTTCCAGCAAGGTGTGAAGGACCCTTTGGAATTTCCAGAGGTTAGCTGTTATTAGCCTTGAGACGACTCAGTGGAAATGTGCCTCATCTCGTCTGGAGGGAGAACCTCCTGTATTTTCTCGAGTTCCGGCAGGTGCTCTCGACTTACGAAGGGGACCTCAGGGACCCGCTGTGGTGGCCTCAGGAAAGGCCAGTCCCCATGCGACATGCACGGGGGCCTCTCCGGATTCCTCTCCGGTCTATTCCAGGGCCTAAGACCTTGTGTGGAGTCGGTGCAGGAACCTGAGGATTCCTCTCCAGTGCTGACATGGATCTTGGGGTACTTCTGGAGTCTCCCCAGGGAATCAGTGCTCGTCTCGAGTGGGGCATGCACGTGCGCTTTCCTCCCGAGCTGTAGCAGCAGTGTCACGCTTCCCTTCGCGTGGATCAAGGGATCTGTGGCTTTCACACGAGGCTTTCCCACGAGGCTTTCCCACAGGGCTGTCCCACGTGCCACCGTGGTGTGAGCCGATCCTCGGCTTGAAAGTCGAGGCAGTGCAGGGAAAACAGTTTTCCCTGGAATGGACTGAGACATCTGGGGGACTCTGGGAATGGTGGCACGACCCTGGAGTTCCTCTCGCCTTTCCTGTGGAGAGCGCCTCCTCTTGAGATGCGACGGGAACGCCGGGAATTCTTTCCCGACCACGCAGGGAATGGATCCCTCCTCTCGAGCTAGGAGGCGGACACGGGGCTCCTCTGGATGTGGGCGGGACTCTCCTGCCTCCTCTCGGGTGGAGACTGGTATGTCGGGGAACTTCTTGAGTTGCAGCAAGGGTGTGAAGGACCCTTTGGAAGTTCCAGAGGTTAGGTGTGATTAGCCTGGAGACGCCTCAGGGGAAATGGGCCTCATCTCGCCTGGTGGGTAGAACCTCCTGGATTTTCTCGAGTTGCGGCAGGTGCTCTCGACTTACGACAGGGACCTCAGGGACCCGCTCTGGTGGCCTCAGGAAACTTCAGTCCCCATGCGAGTTGCTAGGGGGCCTCTCGGGATTCCCCTCCCTTCGATGCCGGGGCCTAAGACCTTGTGTGGAGTCGGTGCCGGAACCTGAGGATTCCTCTGCAGTGCCGACATGGATTTTCGGGGACTTCTGGAGTCTCCCCAGGGGCGTCAGTCCTCGTCTCGAGTGGGGGAATGCACGTGCCCTTTCCTCCCTAGCTGTTGCAGCAGTGTCACGCTTCCCTTCTCGTGGATCAAGGGATCTGTGGCTTTCCCTCGAGGCTTTCCCACGAGGCTTTCCCACAGGACTGTCCCACCTTCCACCATGGTGTGAGTCGATCCTCTTCTTGAAAGTCGAGGCAGTGCAGGGAAAACAGTTTTCCCTGGAATGGACTAAGATATCTGTGGGACTCTGGGAATGGTGGCACGACCCTGGAGTTCCTCTCGCCTTTCCTGTGGAGAGCACCCCGTCTTGAGATTTGACGGGAACGCCGGGAATTCTTTCCCGACCACGCAGGGAAAGGATCCCTCCTCTCGAGCTAGGAGTCGGAAACGGGACTCCTCTGGATGTGGGCGGGACTCTCGTTCTACCTCTCGAGTGGAAACTGGTATGTTGGGTATTTTCTTGAATTGCAGAAAGGGTGTGATGGACCCTTTGGAAGTTCGAGAGGTTAGGTGTGATTAGCCTTGAGACAACTCAGTTGAAAAGGGCCTCATCTCGCCAAGAAGGGAGAACCTCCTGGATTTACTCAAGTTGCGGCAGGTGCTCTCGAATTACTACGGGGACCTCAGGGACCCGCTCTGGTGGCCTCAGGAAAAACCAGTCCCCATGCGATTTGCTCGGAGCCTCTCAGGATTCCTCTCCCATCGATGCCGGGGCCTAAGACCTTGTGTGGAGTCGGTGTCGGAAACTGAGAATTCCTCTCCAGTTCTGACATGGATCTTGGGTACTTCTGGATTCTCCCCAGGGAGTCAGTCCTCGTCTCGAGTGGGGCATGCACGTGCGCTTTCCTCCCGAGCTGTAGCAGCAGTTTCACGCTTCCCTTCCCGTGTATCCTAGGATCAGTGGCTTTCCCTCGAGGTTTCCACGAGGCTTTCCCACGACGCTTTCCCACCAGGCTTTCTCACGACGCTTTCCCACAGTGATGTCCCACGTGCCACCGTGGTGTCAGTCAATCCTCGTCTTGAATGTTGAGGCAGTGCTGGGAAAACAGGCTTCCGTGGAATGGACTGAGACATCTGGGGATCTGGGAAAGGTGGCACGACCCTGGAGTTCCTCTCGCCTTTCCTGTGGAGAGCGCCTCCTCTTGAGATGCGAGGGAATGCCGGGAATTCTTTCCGACCACGCAGTGAAAGGATCGCTCCTCTCGAGCCATGAGGCGGAAACGAGGCTCCACTGGATGTAGTGGGACTCTCGTGCTTCCTCTCGAGTGGAGACGGGTATGTCGGGGAACTTCTTGAGTTGCAGCAATGGTGTGAAGGACACTTTGGAAATTCCATAGGTTAGTAGTGATTAGCCTCGAGACGCCTCAGCGGAAATAGGCCTCATCACGCCTGGAAGGGAGAACCTCCTGGATTTTCTCGAGTTGCGGCAGGTGCTCTCGACTTACGACGGGGACCCCAGGTACCCTCTATGGTGGCCTCAGGAAAGGCCAGTCCCCATGCGAGTTGCACGGCGGCATCTCGGGATTCCTCTCCGTCGATGCCCGGGCCTAAGACCTTGTTTGGAGTCGTGCCGGAACCTGAGGATTCCTCTCCAGTGCTGACATGGATCTTGGGTACTTCTGGAGTCTCCCCAGGGGAGTCAGTCTTCGTCTCGAGTGGGGGCATGCACGTGCGCTTTCCTCCCAAGCTGTATCAGCAGTGTCTCGCTCCCTTCACGTGGATCAAGGGATCTGTGGCTTTCCTTCGAGGCTTTCCCATGAGACTTTCCAACGAGTCTTTCCCACAGGGCTGTCCCAGGTGCCACCATCGTGTGAGACGATCCTCGGCTTGAAAGTCGAGGCAGTGCAGGAAAAACAGGTTTCCCTGGAATGGCCTGAGACATCTGGGGTACTCTGGAATGGTGGAACGACCCTGGAGTTCCTCACGCCTTTCCTGTGTAAAGCGCCCCCTCTTGAGATGAGACGGGAATGCCGAGAATTCTTTCCCGACCACGCAGGGAAAGGATCCCTCCTCTCGAGCTATGTGGCGGTAACGGGGCTCCTCTGGATGTGGGCGGGACTCTCGTGCTTCCTCTCGAGTGGAGACGGGTATGTCGGGGAACTTCTTGAGTTGCAGCAAGGATGTGAAGGACGTTTTGAAAGTTCCAGAGATTAGGTGTGATTAGCCTGGGGACGCCTCAGAGGAAATGGGCCCATCTCGCCTGGAGGGGAGAACCTCCTGGATTTTCTCGAGTTGCGGCAGGTGCTCTCGACTTATGACGGGGACCCCAGGGACCCGCTCTGATGGCCTCAGGAAAGGCCAGTCCCCATGCTAGTTACTCGGGCCCCTCGGATTCCTCTCCCGTCGATGCCGGGCCTAAGACCTTGTTTGGAGTCGTGCCGGAACGTGAGGATTCCTCTCCAGTGCTGACGTGGATCTTGGGTACTTCTGGAGTCTCCCCAGGGGAGTCAGTCCTCGTCTCGAGTGGGGGCATGCACGTGCGCTTTCCTCCCGAGCTGTAGCAGCAGTGTCACACTTCCCTTCGTGCTGATTAAAGCAACTGTGGCTTTCCCTCGAGGCTTTCCCACGAGGCTTTCCCTCGAGGCTTTCCCACGAGGCTTCCCACAGGGCTGTCCCACGTGCCACCGTGGTGTGAGTCGATCCGTGGCTTGAAAGTCGAGGCAGTGCAGGGAAAACAGGTTTCCCTGGAATGGACTGAGACATCTTGGGGACTCAGGATATGGTGGAACCACCCTGCAGTTCCTCTCGCCTTTCCTGTGGAGAGCGCCTCCTCTTGAGATGCGACGGGAACGCCAGGAATTCTTTCCCAACCACGCAGGGAAAGGGTCCCTCCTCTCGAGCTAGGAGGCGGAAGCGGGCTCTTCTGGATGTGAGCGGACTCTCGTGCTTCCTTTCGAGTGGAGACGGTATGTCGGGGAACTTCTTGAGTTGCAGCAAGGGTGTGAAGGACCCTTTAGAAATTCCAGATTTTAGATGTGATTAGCCTCGGTACGCCTCAGCGGAAATGGGCCTCATCTCGCCTGGAGGGGAGAACCTCCTGGATTTTCTCGAGTTGCGGCAGGTTATCTCGTCTTACGACGGGGACCTCAGGGACCCGCTCTGGTGGCCTCAGGAAAGGCCAGTTCCCATGCGAGTTGCTCGGGGGCCTCTCGGGATTCCTCTCCCGTCGATACCGGGGCCTAAGACCTTGTGTGGAGTCAGTGCCGGAACCTGAGGATTCCTCTCCAGTGCCGACATGGATCTTCGGGACGTCTGGAGTCTCGCCAGGGGCGTCAGACCTCGGCTCGAGTGGGGCATGTACGTGCGCTTTCCTCCCGAGCTGTAGCAGCAGTGTCACGCTTCCCTTCGCATGGATCAAGGGATCTGGTTATCACTCGAGGCTTTCCCACGAGGCTTTCCAACGAGGCTTTCCCACAGGCTGTCCCACGTTCCACCGTGCTGTGAGTCGATCCTCGGCTTGAAAGTCGAGGCAGTGCAGGGAAAAAGGTTTCCCGAGAATGGACTGAGACATCTGGGGACTCTGGGAATGGTGGCACGACCCTGGAGTTCCTCTCGCCTTTCCTGTGGAGAGCACCTCCTCTTGAGATGCGACGGGAACTTCGGGAATTCTTTCCGACAACACACGGAAAGGATCCCTCCTCTCGAGCTAGGAGGCCGAAACGGCTACTCTGGATGTGG
>NW_017201468.1:0-19177 GCF_001704415.2 Capra hircus | reverse complement strand
AAGAAGAGAAACCCAGGGAGACAGTCGTTCGGTCTCGAATGGGGGCAATGAACGTGCGCTTTTTTCCTCCGAGCTTTAGCACAGTGTCTGCGAAAACCCTTTGCGCGAGTATCAAGTGATCTGTGGCTTTCGCGCAAGAGGAGCTTTCCCACGAGGGCTTTCGCCACGAGCTTTCCCAACAGGGCTGTCCCAACGTGCACCGTGGTGTGAGTCGATCCTCGCTTGAAAGTGCAGCAGTGCAGGGAAAACAGGTTTCCCTGGAATGGACTGAGACATCTGGGGGACTCTGGAATGGTGAAACGACCCTGGAGTTCCTCTCGCCTTTCCTGTGGAGAGCGCCTCCTCTTGAGATGCGACGGGAACGCCGGGAATTCTTTCCCGACCACGCAGGGGAAAGTATCCCTCCTCTCTAGCTAGAGAGGCGGAAACGGGTCTCCTCTGGATGTGGGCGGGACTCTCGTGCTTCCTGTCGAGTGGAGACGGGCATGTTGGGGAACTTCTTGAGTTGCAGCAAGGGTGTGAATGACCCTTTGGAAGTTCCAGAGTTTAGGTGTGATTAGCCTCGAGATCGCCTCAGCGGAAATGGGCCTCTTCTCGCCAGGAGAGGAGAACCTCCTGGATTTTCTCGAGTTGCAGCAGGTGCTCTCGACTTACGACGGTGACATCAGGGACCCCCTCTTGTGGCCTCACGAAAGGGAAGTCCCCATGCGAGTTGCTCATGGGTCTCTCGGATTCGTCTCCCGTCGATGCCGGGGACCTAAGATCTTGTGTGGAGTCTGTGCCAAAACCTGAGGATTCCTCTCCAGTGCTGACATGTATCTTGGGGTATTTCTGGAGTCTCCCCAGGGGAGTCAGTCCTCGTCTCGAGTCGGGGCATGCACGTGCGCTTTCCTCCGAGCTGTAGCAGCAGTGTTGAGCTTCCCTTCGCGAGGATCAAGGGATCTGTGGCTTTCCCTCGAGGCTTTCCCACGACGGCTTTCCCACGACGCTTTCCCACAGGACTGTCCCACCTGCCACCTTGGTGTGAGTCAAACCTCTTCTTGAAAGTCGAGGCAGTGCAGGGAAAACAGGTTTCCCTGGAATGGACTAAGACATCTGTGGGGACTCTGGGAATGGTGGCACGACCCTGGAGTTCCTCTCGCCTTCCCTGTGGAGAGCGCCCCCTCTTGAGATGCGATGGGAACGCCGGGAATTCTTTCCCGACCACACAGGGAAAGGATCCCTCCTCTCGAGCTAGGAGTCGGAAACGGGGCTCCTCTGGATGTGGGCGGGACTCTCGTTCTTCCTCTCGAGTGGAGACTGGTATGTTGGTGATCTGCTTGAATTGCAGAAAGGGTGTGAAGGACCCTTTGGAAGTTCCAGAGGTTAGGTGTGATTAGCCGTGAGAGAACTCAGTGGAAATGGGCCTCATCTCGCCAAGAAGGGAGAACCTCCTGGATTTTCTCAAGTTGTGGGAGGTGCTCTCGAATTACTACGGGGACCTCAGGGACCCGCTCTGGTGGCCTCAGGAAAGGCCAGTCCCTATGCGATTTGCTCGTGGTCCTCTCGGGATTCCTCTCCCATCGATGCCAGGGCCTAAGACCTTGTGTGGAGTCGGTGTCGGAAACTGAGAATTCCTCTCCAGTTCTGACATGGATCTTGGGGTACTTCTGGAGTCTCCCCAGGGGAGTCAGTCCTCGTCTCGAGTGGGGCATGCACGTCCACTTTCCTCCCGAACTGTAGCAGCAGTGTCACGCTTCCCTTCCCGTGTATCCTAGGATCAGTGGCTTTCCCTCGAGGCTTTAAGCGAGGCTTTCCCACGATGCTTTCCCACCAGGCTTTCCCACGACGCTTTCCCAAGGTGATGTCCCACGTGCCACCGTGGTGTCAGTCGATCCTCGTCTTGAAAGTTGAGTCAGTGCCGGGAAAACAGGCTTCTGTGGAATGGACTGAGACATCTGGGGGATCTGGGAATGGTGGCACGACCCTGGAGTACCTCTCGCCTTTCCTGTGGAGAGCGCTCCCTCTTGAGATGTGACGGGAATGCCGGGAATTCTTTCCCGACCACGCAGGGAATGGATCCCTCCTGTTGAGCTATGAGGCGGAAACGGGGCTCATCTGGATGTGGGCGGGACTCTCGTGCTTCCTCTCGAGTGGAAACGGGTATGTCGGGGAACTTCTTGAGTTGCAGAAAGAGTGTGAAGGACGCTTTGTAACTTCCAAAGGTTAGGTGTGATTAGTCCTCGAGACGTCTCAGCAGAAATGGTCCTCATCTCGCCTGAAAGGGAGAACCTCCTGGATTTATTCAAGTTGTGGCAGGTGCTCTCGACCTACGACGGGGCCCTCAGGGACCCTCTCTGGTGGCCTCAGGAAAGGCCAGTCCCCATGCAAGTTGCACGGGGACCTCTCGGGATTCCTCTCCCGTCGGTGCCGGGGCCTAAGAACTTGTGTGGAGTCGGTGCCGGAAACCTGAGGTTTCCTCTCCAGTGCTGACATGGATTTTGGAGTACTTCTGGAGTCTCCCCAGGGGAGTCAGTCCTTGTCTCGAGTGGGAGCATGCACGTGCGCTTTCCTCCCGAGCTGCAGCAGCAGTGTCATGGTTCCCTTCGCGTGGATCAAGGGATCTGTGGCTTTCCCTCGAGGCTTTCCCAAAGGGCTGTCCCACGTGCCACCGTGGTGTGAGTCGATCCTCGTCCTGAAAGTCGAGGCAGTGTAGGGAAAAAAGTTTCCCTGGAATGGACTGAGACATCTGGGGGACTCTGGGAATGGTGGCACGACCCTGGAGTTCCGCTCGCCTTTCCTGTGGAGAGCGCCTCCTCTTGAGATGCGACGGGAACGCCGGGAATTCTTTCCCGACCATGCAGGGAAAGGATCCCTCCTCTCGAGCTAGGAGGCGGAAACGGGGTTCCTCTAGATGTGGGCGGGACTCTCGTGCTTCCTCTCGAGTGGAGACGGGTATGTCAGCGAACTTCTTGAGTTGTAGCAAGGGTGTGAAGGACCTTTTGGAAGTTCCAGAGGTTTGGTGTGATTAGCCTCGAGACGCCTCAGCGGAAATGGGCCTCATCTCGCCTGGAAGGGGAGAACCTCCTGGATTTTCTCGAGTTGCGGCAGGTGCTCTTGACTTACGACGGGGACATCAGGAACCCGCTCTGGTGGCCTCAGGAAAGGCAGGTCCCCATACGAGTTGCTCGGGGGCCTCTCGGGATTCCTCTCCCCTGATGCCGGGGCCTAAGCCCTTCCGTGGAGTCGGTGCCGGAACCTGAGGATTCCTCTCCAGGGCTGACATGGACCTTGGGGTACTTCTGGAGTCTCCCCAGGGGAGTCAGTCCTCGTCTCGAGTGTGGGCATGCAGGTGCGCTTTCCCTCCCGAGCTTTAGCAGCAGTGTCACGCTTCCCTTCGCTTGGATCAAGGGATCTGTGGCTTTCCCTCGAGGGTTTCCCATGAGGCTTTCCCACGAGGCTTTCCCACGAGGCTTTCCCACAGGGTTTTCCCCCGTGCCACCATGGTGTGAGTTGATCCTCGGCTTGAAAGTCGAGGCAGTGCAGGGAAAACAGGTTTCCCTGGAATAGACTGAGACATCTGGGGGACTCTGGGAATGGTGGCATGACCCTGGAGTTCCTCTCGGCTTTCCTGTAGAGACGGCCTCCTCTTGAGATGCGACGCAACCGCCGGGAATTCTTTTACGACGACGCAGGGAAAGGATCCCTCTTCTCGAGCTTGGAGGCGGAAACTGGGCTCCTCTGGATTGGGCGGGACTCTCGGGCTTCCTCTCGAGTGGAGACGGGTATGTCGGGGAACTTCTTGAGTTGCAGCAAGGGTGTGAAGGACCCTTTGGAAGTTCCAGAGGTTAGGTGTGATTAGCCTGGGGACGCCTCAGAGGAAATGGTCCTCATCTCCCCTGGAGGGGAGAACCTCCTGCATTTTCTTGAGTTGCTGCAGGTGTTCTCGAGTTACGACGGGGACCTCAGGGACCCGCTCTGGTGGCCTCAGGAAAGGCCAGTCCCCATGCGAGTTGCTCGGGGGCCTATCAGGATTCCTTTCCCATCGAGCCGGGGCCTAAGACCTTGTGGGGAGTCGGTGCCGGAACCTGAGAATTTCTCTCCAGTGCTGACTTGGATCTTGGGGTACTTCTGGAGACTCCACAGGGGAGTCAGTCCTTGTCCCGAGTAAGGGCATGCACGTGTGCTTTCCTCCCGAGCTGTAGCAGCAGTGTCACGCTCCCCTTCGCGTGGATCAAGGGATCTGTGGCTTTCCCTCCAGGCTTTCCCATGAGACTTTCCCACGAGGCTTTTCCACAGGGCTGTCGCACGTGCCACCGTCGTGTGAGACGATCCTCGGCTTGAAAGTCGAGGCAGTGCAGGGAAAACAGGTTTCCCTGGAATGGCCTGAGACATCTGGGGGACTCTGGGAATGGTGGAACGACCCTGGAGTTCCTCACGCCTTTCCTGTGTAAAGCGTCCCCTCTTGAGATGCGACGGGAACGTCGAGAATTCTTTCCCGACCACGCAGGGAAAGGATCCCTCCTCTCGAGCTATGAGGCGGAAACGGGGCTCCTCTGGATGTGGGCGGGACTCTCGTGCTTCCTCTCGAGTGGAGACGGGTATGTCGGGGAACTTCTTGTGTTGCAGCAAGGATGTGAAGAACGTTTTGGAAGTTCCAGAGTTTAGGTGTGATTAACCTGTGGACGCCTCAGAGGAAATGGGCCTCATGTCGCCTGGAGGGGAGAACCTCCTGGATTTTCTCGAGTTGCGGCAGGTGCTCTCGACTTATGACGGGGACCTCAGGGACCCGCTCTAATGGCCTCAGGAAAGGCCAGTCCCCATGCTAGTTACTCGGGGCCTCTCGGGATTCCTCTCCCGTCGATGCCGGGGCCTAAGACCTTGTTTGGAGACGGTGCCGGACGTGAGGATTCCTCTCCAGTGGCTGACGTGGATCTTGGGGTACTTCTGGAGCTCTCCTCAGGGTAGTCAGTCCTCGTCTCGAGTGGGGGCATGCACGTGCGCTTTCCTCCCGAGCTGTAGCAGCAGTGTCGTGCTTCTCTTCGCGTGGATCAAGGGATCAGGGCCTTTCCCACGACGCTTCACATAGGGCTGTCCCACGTGCCACCGTGATGTGAGTCGATCCTCGGATTGAAAGTCGAGGCAGTGCAGGGAAAACAGGTTTCCCTGGAAATGGACGGAGACATCTGGTTGACTCTGGGAATGGTGGCACCACGCTGGAGTTCCTCTCGCCTTTCCTGTGAAGAGCGCCTCCTCTTGAGATTCGACGGGATCGCCGGGAATTCTTTCCGACCACGCAGGGAAAGGATCCCTCCTCTCGAGCTAGGAGTCGGAAACGGGGCTCCTATGGATGTTGCCGGGACTCTCGTGCTTCCTCTCGAGTGGAGACGGGTATGTCGGGGAACTTCTTGAGTTGCAGCAAGGGTGTGAAGGACCTGTTGGAAGTTCCAGATGTTAGATGTGATTAGCCTCGAGACGCCTCAGCGGAAATGTGCCTCATCTCGCCTGGACGGGGAGAACCTCCTGGATTTTCTCCAGGTGCGACAGGTGCTCTGGACTTACGAAGGGGACCTCAGGGACCCGCTGTGGTTGCGTCAGGAAAGGCCAGTCCCCATGGGAGTTGCTCGGGGGCCTCTCGGGCTTACTCTCCCGTCGATACAGGGGCCTAAGATCTTGTGTGAAGCCGGTGCAGGAACCTGAGGATTCCTCTCCAGTCCCGACATGGATCTTGGGGTACTTCTGGAGTCTCCCCAGGGGAGTCAGTCCTCGTCTCGAGTGGGGGCATGCACGTGGGCTTTCCTTTCGAGCTGTAGCAGCAGTGTCCCACTTCCCTTCGCATGGATCAAGGGATCTGTGGCTTTCCCTCGAGGCTTTCCCACGAGGCTTTCCCACGAGGCTTTCCCACAAGGCTGTCCCACGTGCCACCGTGGTGTGAGTCGATCCTCGGCTTGAAAGTCGAGGCAGTGCAGGGAAAACAGGTTTCCCTGGAATGGACTGAGACATCTGGGGGACTCTGGGAATGGTGGAAACGACCCTGGAGTTCCTCTCGCCTTTCCTGTGGAGAGCGCCTCCTCTTGAGATGCGACGGGAACGCCGGGAATTCTTTCCCGACCACGCAGGGAAAGTATCCCTCCTCTCTAGCTAGGAGGCGGAAACGGGTCTCCTCTGGATGTGGGCGGGACTCTCGTGCTTCCTGTCGAGTGGAGACGGGCTATGTTGGGGAACTTCTTGAGTTGCAGCAAGGGTGTGAATGACCCTTTGGAAGTTCCAGAGTTTAGGTGTGATTAGCCTCGAGATCCCTCAGCGGAAATGGGCCTCATCTCGCCAGGAGAGGAGAACCTCCTGGATTTTCTCGAGTTGCAGCAGGTGCTCTCGACTTACGACGGTGACATCAGGGACCCCCTCTTGTGGCCTCACGAAAGGGAAGTCCCCATGCGAGTTGCTCATGGGTCTCTCGGGATTCGTCTCCCGTCGATGCCGGGACCTAAGATCTTGTGTGGAGTCTGTGCCAAAACCTGAGGATTCCTCTCCAGTGCTGACATGTATCTTGGGGTATTTCTGGAGTCTCCCCAGGGGAGTCAGTCCTCGTCTCGAGTCGGGGCATGCACGTGCGCTTTCCTCCGAGCTGTAGCAGCAGTGTTGAGCTTCCCTTCGCGAGGATCAAGGGATCTGTGGCTTTCCCTCGAGGCTTTCCCACGACGCTTTCCCACGACGCTTTCCCACAGGACTGTCCCACCTGCCACCTGTGGTGTGAGTCGAAACCTCTTCTTGAAAGTCGAGGCAGTGCAGGGAAAACAGGTTTCCCTGGAATGGACTAAGACATCTGTGGGACTCTGGGAATGGTGGCACGACCCTGGAGTTCCTCTCGCCTTCCCTGTGGAGAGCGCCCCTCTTGAGATGCGATGGGAACGCCGGGAAATCTTTCCCGACCACACAGGGAAAGGATCCCTCCTCTCGAGCTAGGAGTCGGAAACGGGGCTCCTCTGGATGTGGGCGGGACTCTCGTTCTTCCTCTCGAGTGGAGACTGGTATGTTGGTGATCTGCTTGAATTGCAGAAAGGGTGTGAAGGACCCTTTGGAAGTTCCAGAGGTTAGGTGTGATTAGCCGTGAGAGAACTCAGTGGAAATGGGCCTCATCTCGCCAAGAAGGGAGAACCTCCTGGATTTTCTCAAGTTGCTGGCGAGGTGCTCTCGAATTACTACGGGGACCTCAGGGACCCGCTCTGGTGGCCTCAGGAAAGGCCAGTCCCCTATGCGATTTGCTCGGTGGTCCTCTCGGGATTCCTCTCCCATCGATGCCAGGGCCTAAGACCTTGTGTGGAGTCGGTGTCGGAAACTGAGAATTCCTCTCCAGTTCTGACATGGATCTTGGGGTACTTCTGGAGTCTCCCCAGGGGAGTCAGTCCTCGTCTCGAGTGGGGGCATGCACGTGCCACTTTCCTCCCGAACTGTAGCAGCAGTGTCACGCTTCCCTTCCGTGTATCCTAGGATCAGTGGCTTTCCCTCGAGGCTTTAAGCGAGGCTTTCCCACGATGCTTTCCCACCAGGCTTTCCCACGACGCTTTCCCAAGGTGATGTCCCACGTGCCACCGTGGTGTCAGTCGATCCTCGTCTTGAAAGTTGAGTCAGTGCCGGGAAAACAGGCTTCCTGGAATGGACTGAGACATCTGGGGGATCTGGGAATGGTGGCACGACCCTGGAGTACCTCTCGCCTTTCCTGTGGAGAGCGCTCCCTCTTGAGATGTGACGGGAATGCCGGGAATTCTTTCCCGACCACGCAGGGAATGGATCCCTCCTGTTGAGCTATGGAGGCGGAAACGGGGCTCATCTGGATGTGGGCGGGACTCTCGTGCTTCCTCTCGAGTGGAAACGGGTATGTCGGGGAACTTCTTGAGTTGCAGAAAGAGTGTGAAGGACCGCTTTGGTAACTTCCAAGAGGTTAGGTGTGATTAGTCCTCGAGACGTCTCAGCAGAAATGGTCCTCATCTCGCCTGAAAGGGAGAACCTCCTGGATTTATTCAAGTTGTGGCAGGTGCTCTCGACTTACGACGGGGCCCTCAGGGACCCTCTCTGGTGGCCTCAGGAAAGGCCAGTCCCCATGCGAAGTTGCACGGGGACCTCTCGGGATTCCTCTCCCGTCGGTGCCGGGGCCTAAGAACTTGTGTGGAGTCGGTGCCGGAACTGAGGTTTGCCTCTCCAGTGCTGACATGGATTTTGGAGTACTTCTGGAGTCTCCCCAGGGGAGTCAGTCCTTGTCTCGAGTGGGAGCATGCACGTGCGCTTTCCTCCCGAGCTGCAGCAGCAGTGTCATGGTTCCCTTCGCGTGGATCAAGGGATCTGTGGCTTTCCCTCGAGGCTTTCCCAAAGGGCTGTCCCACGTGCCACCGTGGTGTGAGTCGATCCTCGTCCTGAAAGTCGAGGCAGTGTAGGGAAAAAAGGTTTCCCTGGAATGGACTGAGACATCTGGGGGACTCTGGGAATGGTGGCACGACCCTGGAGTTCCGCTCGCCTTTCCTGTGGAGAGCGCCTCCTCTTGAGATGCGACGGGAACGCCGGGAATTCTTTCCCGACCATGCAGGGAAAGGATCCCTCCTCTCGAGCTAGGAGGCGGAAACGGGGTTCCTCTAGGATGTGGGCGGGACTCTCGTGCTTCCTCTCGAGTGGAGACGGGTATGTCAGCGGAACTTCTTGAGTTGCTAGCAAGGGTGTGAAGGACCTTTTGGAAGTTCCAGAGGTTTGGTGTGATTAGCCTCGAGACGCCTCAGCGGAAATGGGCCTCATCTCGCCTGGAGGGGAGAACCTCCTGGATTTTCTCGAGTTGCGGCAGGTGCTCTTGACTTACGACGGGGACCATCAGGGAACCCGCTCTGGTGGCCTCAGGAAAGGCCAGGTCCCCATGCGAGTTGCTCGGGGGCCTCTCGGGATTCCTCTCCCCTCGATGCCAGGGCCTAAGCCCTTCGTGTGAGTCGGTGCCGGAACCTGAGGATTCCTCTCCAGTGGCTGACATGGACCTTGGGGTACTTCTGGAGTCTCCCCAGGGGAGTCAGTCCTCGTCTCGAGTGTGGGCATGCAGGTGCGCTTTCCTCCCGAGCTTTAGCAGCAGTGTCACGCTTCCCTTCGCTGGATCAAGGGATCTGTGGCTTTCCCTCGAGGTTTCCCATGAGGCTTTCCCACGAGGCTTTCCCACGAGGCTTTCCCACAGGGTTTCCCCCGTGCCACCATGGTGTGAGTCGATCCTCGGCTTGAAAGTCGAGGCAGTGCAGGGAAAACAGGTTTCCCTGGAATAGGACTGAGACATCTGGGGGACTCTGGGAATGGTGGCATGACCCTGGAGTTCCTCTCGGCTTTCCTGTAGAGACGGCCTCCTCTTGAGATGCGACGGCAACCGCCGGGAATTCTTTTACGACGACGCAGGGAAAGGATCCCTCCTTCTCGAGCTATGGAGGCGGAAACTGGGGCTCCTCTGGATGTGGGCGGGACTCTCGGTGCTTCCTCTCGAGTGGAGACGGGTATGTCGGGGAACTTCTTGAGTTGCAGCAAGGGTGTGAAGGACCCTTTGGAAGTTCCAGAGGTTAGGTGTGATTAGCCTCGGGACGCCTCAGCAGGAAATGGGCCTCATCTCCCCTGGAGGGGAGAACCTCCTGGCATTTTCTTCGAGTTGCGGCAGGTGCTCTCGACTTACGACGGGGACCTCAGGGACCCGCTCTGGTGGCCTCAGGAAAGGCCAGTCCCCATGCGAGTTGCTCGGGGGCCTATCAGGATTCCTCTCCCATCGATGCCGGGGCCTAAGACCTTGTGTGGAGTCGGTGCCGGAACCTGAGGATTCCTCTCCAGTGCTGACTTGGATCTTGGGGTACTTCTGGAGTCTCCACAGGGGAGTCAGTCCTCGTCTCGAGTGGGGCATGCACGTGCGCTTTCCTCCCGAGCTGTAGCAGCAGTGTCACGCTTCCCTTCGCGTGGATCAAGGGATCTGTGGCTTTCCCTCCAGGCTTTCCCATGAGGACTTTCCCACGAGGCTTTTCCCACAGGGCTGTCGCACGTGCCACCGTCGGTGTGAGTCGATCCTCGGCTTGAAAGTCGAGGCAGTGCAGGGAAAACAGGTTTCCCTGGAATGGACTGAGACATCTGGGGGACTCTGGGAATGGTGGCACGACCCTGGAGTTCCTCTCGCCTTTCCTGTGGTAGAAGCGTCCCCTCTTGAGATGCGACGGGAACGTCCGAGAATTCTTTCCCGACCACGCAGGGAAAGGATCCCTCCTCTCGAGCTATGAGGCGGAAACGGGGCTCCTCTGGATGTGGGCGGGACTCTCGTGCTTCCTCTCGAGTGGAGACGGGTATGTCTGGGGAACTTCTTGAGTTGCAGCAAGGATGTGAAGGAACCTTTGGAAGTTCCAGAGTTTAGGTGTGATTAACCTCGTGGACGCCTCAGAGGAAATGGGCCTCATGCTCGCCTGGAGGGGAGAACCTCCTGGATTTTCTCGAGTTGCGGCAGGTGCTCTCGACTTACGACGGGGACCTCAGGGACCCGCTCTGATGGCCTCAGGAAAGGCCAGTCCCCATGCGTAGTTACTCGGGGGCCTCTCGGGATTCCTCTCCCGTCGATGCCGGGGCCTAAGACCTTGTGTGGAGACGGTGCCGGAACGTGAGGATTCCTCTCCAGGGCTGACATGGATCTTGGGGTACTTCTGGAGCTCTCCCCAGGGAGTCAGTCCTCGTCTCGAGTGGGGGCATGCACGTGCGCTTTCCTCCCGAGCTGTAGCAGCAGTGTCACGTGCTTCTCTTCGCGTGAATCAAGGGATCAGGGCCTTTCCCACGACGCTTTCCACATCAGGGCTGTCCCACGTGCCACCGTGATGTGAGTCGATCCTCGGCTTGAAAGTCGAGGCAGTGCAGGGAAAACAGGTTTCCCTGGAAATGGACTGGAGACATCTGGTGGACTCTGGGAATGGTGGCACGACCCTGGAGTTCCTCTCGCCTTTCCTGTGAAGAGCGCCTCCTCTTGAGATTGCGACGGGATCGCCGGGAATTCTTTCCGACCACGCAGGGAAAGGATCCCTCCTCTCGAGCTAGGAGGTCGGAAACGGGGCTCCTCTGGATGTTGCGGGACTCTCGTGCTTCCTCTCGAGTGGAGACGGGTATGTCGGGAACTTCTTGAGTTGCAGCAAGGGTGTGAAGGACCCTGTTGGAAGTTCCAGATGTTAGGATGTGATTAGCCTCGAGACGCCTCAGCGGAAATGTGCCTCATCTCGCCTGGACGGGAGAACCTCCTGGATTTTCTCCGAGGTGCGACAGGTGCTCTGGACTTACGAAGGGGACCTCAGGGACCCGCTGTGGTTGCGTCAGGAAAGGCCAGTCCCCATGGGAGTTGCTCGGGGGCCTCTCGGGCTTACCTCTCCCGTCGATGCAGGGGCCTAAGATCTTGTGTGAAGCCGGTGCAGGAACCTGAGGATTCCTCTCCAGTGCCCGACATGGATCTTGGGGTACTTCTGGAGTCTCCCCAGGGGAGTCAGTCCTCGTCTCGAGTGGGGGCATGCACGTGGGCTTTCCTTTCGAGCTGTAGCAGCAGTGTCCCACTTCCCTTCGCATGGATCAAGGATCTGTGGCTTTCCCTCGAGGCTTTCCCACGAGGCTTTCCCACGAGGCTTTCCCACAAGGCTGTCCCACGTGCCACCGTGGTGTGAGTCGATCCTCGGCTTGAAAGTCGAGGCAGTGCAGGGAAAACAGGTTTCCCTGGAATGGACTGAGACATCTGGGGGACTCTGGGAATGGTGGCACGACCCTGGAGTTCCTCTCGCCTTTTCGGTTTAGAGCCCCTCCTCTTGAGATGCGACGGAATCGCCGGGAATTCTTTCCCGACCACGCAGGGAAAGGATCCCACCTCTCGAGCTAGGATGCGGAAACGGGGCTCCTCTGGATGTGGGCGGGACTCTCGTGCTTCCATCTCGAGTGGAGACGGGTATGTCGGGGAACTTCTTGAGTTGCAGCAAGGGTGTGAAGGACCCTTTCGAAGTTCCAGTAGTTTAGGTGTGATTAGCCTCGAGACGCCTCAGCGGAAATGTGCCTCATCTCGCCTGGACGCGAGAACCTCCTGGATTTTCTCGAGTTGCGACAGGTGCTCTCGACTTACGAAGGGAACCTCAGGGACCCGCTCTGGTGGCCTTAGGAAAGGCCAGTCCCCTTGCGAGTTGCTCGAGAGCCTCGCGGGATTCTTCTTCCGTCGATGCCGGGGCCTAAGACCTTGTGTGGAGTCGGTGTCGGAACCTGAGGATTCCTCTCCAGTGCTGACATGGATCTTGGGGTACTTCTGGAGTCTCCCCAGTGGAGTCAGTCCTCGTCTCGAGTGGGGGCATGCACGTGCGCTTTCCTCCCGAGCTGTAGCAGCAGTGTCACGCTTCCCTTCGCATGGATCAAGGGATCTGTGGCTTTCCCTCCAGGCTTTCCCACGAGGCTTTCCAACGAGGCTTTCCCAGAGGGTTGTCCCACGTGCCACTGTGGTGTGAGTCGAACCTCGCCTGAAAGTCGAGGCAGTGCAGGGAAAACAGGTTTCCCTGGACTGGACTGAGACATCCAGGGGACTCTGGGAATGGTGGCACGAACCCTGGAGTTCCTCTCGTCTTTCCTGAGGAGAGCGCCTCCTCTTGAGATGTGATGGGAACACCGGGTATTCTATCCCGACCACGCAGGGAAAGGATCCCTCCTCTCGAGCTAGGAGGCGGAAACGGGGATCCTCTGGTTGTGGGCGGGATTCTCGTGCTTCATGTTGAGTGGAGACGGGTATGTCGGGGAACTTCTTGAGTTGCAGCAAGGGTGTGAAGGACGCTTTGGAAGTTCCACAGGTTTAGGTGTGATTAGCCTCGAGACGCCTCAGCTGAAATGGACCTCATCTCGCCTGGAGGGAGAACCTCCTGGATTTTCTCGAGTTGCTGCAGGTGCTCTCGACTTACGACGGGGACCTCAGGGACCCGCTCTGGTCGCCTCAGGAAAGGCCAGTCCCCTTGCCAGTTGCTCGGGGCTCCTGGGGCCTCTCGGGTTTCCTCTCCCGTCGATGCTGGGGCCTAAGACCTTGTGTGGAGTCAGTGCTGTAACCTGAGGATTCCTCTCCAGTGCTGACATGGATCTTGGGGTTCTTCTGGAGTCTCCCCAGGGGAGTCAGTCCTAGTCTCTAGTGGTGGCATGCACGTGCGCTTTCCTTCCGAGCTGTAGCAGCAGTGTCACACTTCCCATTCGCGTGGATCAAGGGATCTGTGGCTTTCCCTCGAGGCTTTCCCACGAGGCTTTCCCTACGAGGCTTTCCCACAGGGATGTCCCACGTGCCACCGTGGTGTGAGTCGATCCTCGGCTTGAAAGTGCGAGGCAGTGCAGGGAATACAGGTTTCCCTGGAATGGAGTGAGACATCTGGGGGACTCTGGAATGGTGGCACGACCCTGGAGTTCCTCTCACCTTTCCTGTGGAGAGCGCCTCCCGTTGAGTTGCCTCGGATATGCCGGGAATTCTTTCCGAACCACGCAGGGAAAGGATCCCTCCTCTCGAGCTAGGAGGCGGAAACGGGGCTCCTCTGGATGTGGGACGGTACTCTCGTGCTTCCTCTGGAGTGGAGACGGGTATGTCGGGGAACTTCTTGAGTTGCAGCAAGGGTGTGAGGGACCCTTTGGAAGTTCCAGAGTTTAGGTGTGATTTGCCTCGAGACACCTCAGCGGAAATGGGCCTCATCTCGCCTGGAGGGGAGAACCTCCTGGATTTTCTCGAGTTGTGGCAGGTGCTCTCGATTTATGACGGGGACCTCAGGGACCCGCTCTTGTGGCCTCAAGAAAGGCCAGTCCCCATTCGAGTTGCTCGGGGGCCTATCGGGATTCCTCTCCCGTCGATGCCGGGGCCTAAGACCTTGTGTGGTGTCGGTGCCGGAACCTGAGTATTGCTCTCCAGTGCTGACATGGATCTTGGCGTACTTCTGGAGTCTCCCCAGTGGAATCAGTCCTCGTCTCGAGTGGGGACATGCACGTGCGCTTTCCTCCCGAGCTGTAGCAGCAGTGTCACGCTTCCCTTCGCGTGGAACAAGGGATCTGTGGCATTCCCTCGAGGCTCTCCCACGAGGCTTTCCCACGAGGCTTTCCCACAGGGCTGTCCCATGTGCCACCGTGGTGTGAGTCGATCCTCGGCTTGAAAGTCAAAACAGTGCAGGGAAAACAGGTTTCCCTGGAATGGCACTGAGAGATCTGGAGGACTCTGGGAATGGTGGCATGACCCTGGCGTTCCTCTCGCCTTTCCTGTGGAGAGCGCCTCCTCTTGAGATGCGACGTGAACGCCGGGAATTCTTTCCCGAGCACGCAGGGAAAGGATCCCTCCTCTCGAGCTAGGAGGCTGGAAACGGGGCTTCCTCTGGATGTGGTCGGGACTCTCGTGCTTCCTCTCGAGTGGAAACAGGTATGTCGGAGAACTTCTTAGAGTTGCAGCAAGGGTGTGAAGGACCCTTTGGAAGTTCCAGAGTTTAGCTGTGAATTAGCCTCTAGTCGCCTCAGTGGAAATGGGCCTCATCTCGCCTGGAGGGGAGAACCTCCTGGATTTTCTCGAGTTGCGGCAGGTGCTCTCGACTTACGACGGGGACCTCAGGGAACCTCTCTGGTGGCTCAGTAAAGGCCTGTCCCCATGCGAGTTGCTGAGGGGCCTCTCGGGATTCGTCTCCCATCGATGTCAGTGGCCTCAAGACCTTGTGTGGAGTCAGTGCCAGGTATCTGAGGATTCCTCTCCAGTGCATGACATGGAATCTTGGGGTACTTCTGGAGTCTCCCCAGGGGAGCCAGTCGTCGTCTCGAGTGAGGTCATGCACGTGCGCTTTCCTCCCGAGCTGTAGCAGCAGTGTCACGCTTCCCTTCGCGTGGATCAAGGATCTGTGGCTTTCCCTCGAGGCTTTCCCACGAGGCTTTCCCACGAGGCTTTCCCACGAGGCTTTCCACAGGGCTGTCCCACGTGCCACCGTGGTGTGAGTCGATCCTCGGCTTGAAAGTCGAGGCAGTGCAGGGAAAACAGGTTTCCCTGGAATGGACTGAGACATCTGGGGGACTCTGGGAATGGTGGCACGACCCTGGAGTTCCTCTCGCCTTTCCTGTGGAGAGCGCCTCCTCTTGAGATGCGACGGAAACGCCGGGAATTCTTTCCCGACCACGAGGGAAAGGATCCCTCCTCTCGAGCTAGGAGGCGGAAACGGGGCTCCTCTGGATGTGGCGGGACTCTCGTGCTTCCTCTCGAGTGGAGACGGGTATGTCGGGGAACTTCTTGAGTTCAGCAAGGGTGTGAAGGACCCTTTGGAAGTTCCAGAGGTTAGGTGTGATTAGCCTCGAGATCGCCTCAGCGGAAATGGGCCTCATCTCGCCTGGAGGGGAGAACCTCCTGGATTTTCTCGAGTTGCGGCAGGTGCTCTCGACTTACGACAGGGACCTCAGAGACCCGCTCTGGTGGCCTCAGGAAAGGCCAGTCCCCATGCGAGTTACTCAGGGCCTCTCGGGATTCCTCTCCCGTCGATGCCAGGGCCTAAGACCTTGTGTGGAGTCGGTGCCGGAACCTGAGGATTCCTCTGCCAGTGCTGACATGGATCTTGGGGTACTTCTCCAGGTCTCCCCAGGGAGTCAGTCCTCGTCTCGAGTGGGGCATGCACGTGCGCTTTCCTCCTGAGCTGTAGCAGCAGTGTCACGCTTCCCTTCGCGTGGATCAAGGTATCTGTGGCTTTCCCTCGAGGCTTTCCCACGAGTCTTTTCCACGAGGCTTTCTCCAACCAGGGCTGTCCCACGTGCCACCGTGTGTGTGAGTCGATCCTCAGGCTTGAAAGTCGAGGCAGTGCAAGGGAAAACAGGTTTCCATGGAATGGACTGAGACATCTGGGGGACTCTGGGAATGGGTGGCACGACCCTGGAGTTCCTCTCGCCTTTCCTGTGGAGAGCGCCTCCTCTTGAGATGCAGACGGGAACTCCGGGAATCTTTGCCGACCACTCAGGTGAAAGGATCCCTCCTCTCGAGCTAGGAGGGGGAAACGGGGACTCCTCTGGATGTGTGCGGGACTCTCGGGCTTCCTCTCGAGTGGAGACGGGTATGTCGGGGAAGCTTCTTGAGTTGCAGCAAGGGCGTGAAGGACCCTTTGTAAGTTCCATAGGTTAGGTGTGATTAGCCCTCGAGACGCCTCAGCGGTAATGGGCCTCATCTCGCCTGGAGGGTAGAAACTCCTGGATTTTCTCGAGTTGCGGCAGGTGCCCTCGACTTACGACGGGGACCTCAGGGACCCGCTCTGGTGCCCTCAGGAAAGGCCAGCCCCATGCGAGTTGCTCGAGGGCCTCTAGGGATTCCTCTCCTGTCTATGCCGGGGCCTAAGACCTTGTGTGGAGTCGGTGCCAGAACCTGAGGATTCCTCTCCGGTGCTGACATGGATCTTGGGTATTTCTGAGGTCTCCCCGGAGGAGTCAGTCCTCGTCTCGAGGGGAGGCATGCATGTGGGCTTTCCTCCCGAGCTGTAGCAGCAATGTCACGCTTCCTTCACGTGGATCAAGGGATCTGTGGCTTTCCCTCGAGGCTTTCACACGAGGCTTTCCCAAGAAGCTTTCCCACAGGGCTGTCCCACGTGCCACCGTGGTGTGAGTCGATCCTCGGCTTGAAAGTCGAGGCAGTGCAGGGAAACAGGTTTCCCTGGAATGGACTGAGACATCTGGGGGACTCTGCGAATGGTGGCACGACACTGGAGTTCCTCTCGCCTTTCCTGTGGAGAGCGCCTCCTCTTGAATTGCGACGGGAACTCGGTGAATTCTTTCCAGACAACGCACGGAAAGGATCCCACCTCTGGAGCTAAGAGGCAGAAATGGGGCTCCTCTGGATGTGGGTGGGACTCTCGTGCTTCCTCTCGAGTGGCAGACGGGTATGTCGGAGAACTTCTTGAGTTGCAGCAACTGTGTGAAGGACCCTTTGGAAGTCCCAGAGGTTAGGTGTGATTAGCCTCAACACGCCTCAGCGGAAATGGGCCTCATCTTGCCTGGAGGGGAGAACCTCCTGGATTTTCTCGAGTTGGGGCAGGTGCTCTCGACTTATGACGAGGACCTCAGGGACCCGCTCTGATGGACTCAGTAAAGGCCAGTCCACATGCGCGTTGCTCAGGGGCCTCTCGGGATTCCTCTCCCGTCGATGCCGGGGCCTACGACCTTGTGTGAATTCGGTGCCGGAACTTGAGGATTCCTCTCCAGTGCTGACATGGATCTTGGGTACTTCTGGAGTCTCCCCAGGGGAGTCAGTCGTAGTCTCGAGTGGGGGCATTCACGTGCGATTTCCTCCAGAGCTGTAGCAGCAGTGTCATGCTTCCCTTCGCGTGGATCAATGGGATCTGTGGCTTTCCCTAGAGACTTTCCCACGAGGCTTTCCCACGGGGCTTTCCCACGAGGCTTTCCCACAGGGCTGTCCCACGTGCCACCGTGGTGTGAGTCGATCCTCGGCTAGAAAGTCAAGGCAGTGCAGGGAAAACAGGTTTCCCTGGAATGGACTGAGACATCTGGGGGACTCTGCGTATGGTGGCACGACCCTTGAGTTCCTCTCGCCTTTCCTGTGGAGAGCGCCTCATCTTGAGATGCGACGGGAACGCCGGGAATTCATTCCCAACCACACAGGGAAAGGATCCCTTCCTCTCGAGCTACGAGGCGGACACGGGGCTCCTCTGGATGTGGAGCGGAGCTCTTCTGCTTCCTCTCGAGTGGAGACGGGTATGTCATGGAAATTCTTGAGTTGCAGCAAGGGTGTGAAGGACCCTATGGAAGTTCCAGAGATTAGGTGTGATTAGCCTCGAGACGCCTCAGCGAAATGGGCCTCATCTCCCTGGAGGGCAGAACCTCCTGGATTTTCTCCAGTTGCGGCAGGTGCTCTCGACTTATGACAGGGACCTCAGGGACCCGCTCTGGTGGCCTCAGGAAAGGACAGTCCCCATGCGATTTGCTCGGGGGCCGCTCGGGATTCCTCTCCATCGATGCTGGGCCCTAAGACCTTGTGTGGAGTCGGTGTCGGAAACTGAGGAATTCCTCTGCAGTGCTGACATCGCTCTTGGGTACTTCTGAAGTCTCCCCAGGGAGTGAGTCCTCGTCTCCAGTGGGGGTATGCACGTGCGCTTTCCACCCGAGCTGTAGCAGCAGTGTCACGCTTCCCTTCCCGTGGATCATAGGATCTGTGACTTTCCCTCGAGGCTTTCCCATGAGGCTTTCCCACGACGCTTTCCCACACAGGCTTTCCAACGAGGCTTTCCCCCAGTGATGTCCCACGTGCCACCGTGGTGTCAGTCGATCCTCGGTTTGAAAGTCGAGGCAGTGCCGGGGAAACAGGCTTCCCTGGAATGGACTGAGACATCTGGGGGACTCTGGGAATGGTGACACGACCCTGGAGTTCCTCTCGCCTTTCCTGTGGAGAGCGCCCCCTCTTGATATGTGACGGGAACGCCGGGAATTCTTTTCCGAACACGCAGGGAAAGGATCCCTCCTGTCGAGCTAGGAGGCGGAAACAGGGCTCCTCTGGATGTGGGCGGGACTCTCGTGCTTCCTCTCGAGTGGAGACGGGTATGTCAGGGAACTTCTTGAGTTGCAGCAAGGGTGTGAAGGGCCCTTTGGAAAGTCCAGAGGTTAGGTGTGATTAGCCTCGAGTCGCCTCTGTGGAAATGGGCTCATCTCGTCTGGAGGGAAGAACCTCCTGGATTTTCTCGAGTTGTGGCAGGTGCTCTCGACTTATGACGGGGACCTCAGGGACCGCTCTGGTGGCCTCAGGAAAGGCCAGTCCCATGCGCGAGTGGCTCGGGGCTCTCGGGATTTCCTCTCCTATCGATGCTGGGGCCTAAGACCTTGTGTGGAGTCGGTGCAGGAACCTGAGGATTCCCTTCCTTGCTGACAGGTATCTTGGGTACTTCTGGAGTCTCCCCAGGGGAGTCAAGTCCTCCGTCTCGAGTGGGCGCATGCACATGCGCTTACCTTCCCGAGCTGTAGCTGCAGTATCTCTTCCCTTCTGTGGAGTAAGGGATCAGGGGCTTTCCGCTCGAGTCTTTCCCACGAGGCTTTCCACGAGCTTTCCAAAGGGGCTGTCCAGCATGCCACCGTTTGTGAGTCGATCCTCGCTTGAGAGCCAAGTTAATGCAGGAAAGCAGGTTTCCCGCGAAATGGAACTGAGACATGTGGGGGACTCTGGAATGGTGGCAGC
>NW_017201467.1:0-29267 GCF_001704415.2 Capra hircus | reverse complement strand
AGAAGCCAGGGTTCCTACTGTACCCAGTTTCTAATGGGCCAAGGTGAAGATGGAAGAAAATTAGCATCCTTCCTTCTTGGATTCAGTTGTAAATTCATCCAATATTTACAGGACATTTTTATCACTAGTGATAAAGAACAAAATCTCTCTTTGAGAAGCTCATTCTCTGCTGGTAAAACAGAAAGCACCCCCGTCACAGGGCAGTGGAGAGTCCACTCGCCCCGCCCAGGAGTCTAGAAGCCCTGACAGTCCCATGGGAGAGGAGGTTCAGGTGAGTCTTTAAAAGTGGGACTTTTTTAACCTGGAGTGGAGGCAGCTAGTGTGAAGAACAGGAACGTTTGTGAAAATGAACCTCATTCCCCGCATTCTCCTCTCAGGTGCTTGGACCACATGGCATCCTGGGCTGTTCTTTGAAATCCCCATGCCCCTTCCAGTCAAAGAGCATTTCCCTTCTCTCTGATTTCCCTGAAACACGCTTCTCTTCCAGCGACAGACAGCTCATTCCTCCACTGGCTTCAGGCCTTTACTTAAACGCTCCCTCCTGGGGGAGAGATCCCACAGCACACACGGAAGGCATCAGCTCCATCCTTCTCTCCTGCCCTGTCCTGCCCTCTCGCTCTCTCTTATTTCTTGCATCTCTGACAGCCTCTAGGGATGGGGCTGTGGGTGAAGGGAGAAGGGGAGAGGGTAGGTGGTATCTTCTCTCCACAGGCTTTGCTGGAAAAAAAACTGTTTTTCTTCAGACAAGGCATGAATATAAATTGCAGGGAATTGAAACTTAAATTGAAGGTGTTAATAAATTGAACATTAACTGTGAAAGACAACAAACATGAAACCTTTTGGAGCATACCTAACAGAATGCTATTATGATGTCTGGGGGAATGAAGAACTTTTAAAAAGCCAAACAAATGGGTAAGCAAAAGATGGATAAATATGATCGTGTTACAAGTAACAACTGCCGCTCATCAAAAGACATCACAAAATGAGGAAAGCAGAAGCCGGGAGTGGGAGTGAATGGCAACAAGTGTGAAGATCTTTCACCAATAATATTTTTTTAAGGTAGATGTCAAAAACACGTTAACAGGCATTGCATGGAAGGTGAAACATGGAAGTCCAAGAACATTTAAAATGTGATCAATTTCATTTGTGATAAATTAAATACGAGTTAAAATTTCAACAAAACACCATCTCACAGCTCACATTTGAGCAAACATTCGTGAGTGACTATGAAAAGCCTGGCCCGGATGTGGAACAGAAGAAGCTGTCATTCCTTGTTAATCGGAATGGCAACTGTTGTAACATAGCACAGCTGGACAAGTGCACACCCTAGGTTTCATTAATTCCCATCCAGCTCATAAAGTAGATACATGTGAATGAGATTCTTAACAGCAAAGAGCTGCAAACAGCTCCAGCACCCAGCAACAATAGAATGGATGGATTTGGTACGTTTAAAGTATGGACTACTATATAGCAGTAAAGTAATTCAATGGATGCACACGAATGAATGAACCTCAGAAACCGATACCACACACAAAATAAATGCTTTGTCACAAAAGGATAATCACTGTGATTCTGCTTACATAAAGGGACAAAAGACGGAAAGCCTGTGTACTCTTTAGGAACTCGTATGCACGTGCAAATCTCAAATAAAAGGCAGGGAATGACATGGAATTGAGATATACAGAAAAATTAGAATCTTTTAAAATGAGAGTGGGTGCTGAGAACATGAGAATTTGCTTTACTCATTCTGCAAATTATGCGCTTATATTACCTACAAGCTTTTCTTTGTATAATCTACTTCTCAGTAAGATTTGTGCCACATATCAAAATAAATTCCAAGTGGCATTTAATATAAAATTTGATACCATAAACCTTAAGAATAAAGTGTAAATATGCATGCAATCTTGAGATGGGGAAGACCTTGATAAACTCTGATGGACTGGGTTGTGTCCCCCAGGTAGATGTGTTGACGTTCTAACCTGCAGGGACTCAGAATGTGACTGTATCTGCAGACAGTTTCTAAAGAGATAAATAAATGGAGGCCTTTAAGTTGTGCCCTAATCGAGTATGACTCTTGTCCATGTAAGAAAAGGAAACTGAACACAGAAAGAAACCCCAGGAATGGGTGCACACAGGGGAAGGGCAAGTGAGACCCAGAGAAAGGCGTTGTCTGCAAGTCAGAGCAAGGCCTTGGGAGAATCAACCCCAAGCACACTATGGTCTTGGATGTCCAGCCTCTGGAGCTGCAAGAAAACAAATGTCTGCCCTTCAAGCTTCTGGGGATGCGCTATTTTGTCATGGCAGCCCCAGCACACTAATAAATAAGCGTTACATTGAAAGCCAGAGCACGCAGGAAAGTCTTCATGGGCTTTGCTACAACATCGCCAAACACTTACATGTCAAAGAGGAAACGGAAAGTTACAAACTCAAAACTATAATACACTTCACAAAAGTCTGACATTGCCAACACATAGCTCCTAGAAGTGTGTAATAAACCAAGCAATCTAGCAAAAAGTTTGGCAAGATCCATAAACTGAAATGCTCATTAAAGAAATACAAATGCTTGTTAGAAGACAGAAAAAAAAGTCAGCTTCCCTCAACAAATTAAGGCTGAGATATTATTTTGTCTTCTATTAAGAGACAAGTGCCTCATAAAAGAATACCATACACATTTAACAAAGATTGTAGCCATCATCCTTGGCAGATCTAAGTATTCAACATTCCTTCTTGTTTGGTCCTTCGATGGTACATACAGATCAAAGAGCGGTAACAATGATTTATGCTTGGCATGGAAATTTTAAGTCTCACTCCTGGGAATTTATACCAAGTAATTAGGTAAATATTTTGACATTTGAATATGTACTCTAAAATGAGAAATAATCTTTATTCTCAGCATAAGGATTTGGTTAAACAAAGTATAAGCAACTTTCACACCATGGAAATGTTTTAAATTGGAAACGAAATAAACCAAAATATGAAGCAAGATCATCTCTGATAGGTAGATTTTCTGAATTGTATACAAGTAAATTTAAATGTCTTCTTTCCTAGTTATCAATATTTCTCAAAGTTTGCTGCAATAAAATACAGATTGCTTTGATAATACTGTGGTGGTGGTTTCATCACTAAGTTGTGTCTGACTCTTTGTGAATCCATGGACTGTAGCACACCAGGCTCCTCTGTCCATGGGTTTCCCAGGCAAGAATAGTGGAGTGGGTTTCATTTCCTTCTCCAGGGCATCTTCCCGACTCAGGGATGGAACCATAACTCCAGCACTGCAGGCAGATTTATTACAGCTGAGCCTCCAGGGAAGCCCAGGAAATCTATAAAGTCACTTCAAAGAGACATGAAAGCAGCTGATGAGGGATCTGAGTAGAGTGGGAAGCAGGCCTCCTGTGGGTCTGAGCAGAGTGGGAGGTGGATCCCCGTGGTGTCTGAGTAGAGTGGAAAGTTGTCCCCTGTGGGCTGAGACCCAGGACAGGACTCACCTGCATTTGAATCCTGGTCACTCTCACTTGCTCTGTAATCTTGGCTGGGTTTCTAAAAGCACCAAAGTCTGAGCTTTGCCAGCTGCCTCAGAACCTTGTTTCCTGAACTCAAAGGGCTCAGAGTGGGCACAGAGAAAGGCTGCTTCTCACCAGCTCCTCCAACCTTGTACAGTGAAAAGTAGACTTTTAAAGTTGAGAGTAATGAGGTCTTTTTGAACCAAGGGCAATGCCAAAGTAGAAACAGGCCAGACGGCTGGAAAGAATCCAAAGCAGGACCAGAATCCAGAGGGTGCTAAGCATGGTCACCCTGCGCTCAGTATCACGAGTCATTCCCTGCGGTTTGGGGGGATCGCTAGCTACCCTCACTATACTAGCTGCCCTCACAGATGTGAAGAACTGACTCACTGGAAAAGACCCTGATGCTGGGAAAGATCGAAAGCCAGAGAAGGGGACGACAGAAGATGAGATGGTTGGATGGCATCACCGACTCGATGGACATGAGTTTGAGTAAGCTCCAGGAGCTGGTGATGGACAGGGAGGCCTGGTGCCCGTGGGGTCGCTGAGAGTTGGACCTGACTGCATGACTGAACTGAAGTGAGCTCCCCTCATAGAAGTGCCAACGCGTGTCTTATCTCATGTAATTTTCCACGCAGCTCTATGGTGCAATAGGATTGTCATTTCTACTCCAGAAGTAAAGAAACAGGTGATTAAAGACGTTAGGTGTCCTGTCCAAAATCACACAAGTAGACAGGGGTAGCGATAGGATGTGGATGTTTGTGTGACTCAGAGCCAGCTCGTGTTCGCCCTGCTCACACAAGCACAGTTTGCTTCAGGCTTGGGCACTGAGAACAACTGGCTTCTCACCTCCGCATCTGATGACACACTGCTGCCACACTCAGCTAGGCATCAGAAGAAAGAGAAAGATGCCGAGCTAAGTCTACATGGGGCGCGTTGTTATATAAGGTCTTTTTTTTTTTTCCTGGTTACACTTTTCCTCCAGTGGCGACCCCCTCTGGTTCTGGATGCTCATCTTTGAGGGATGGCGCTCACCTGGTGGTCAAGCTGCAGGCGCAAGGCCCCAGGACCCCCTTGTGCATCACCCTCTCTCAGCTCAGCTGTCTCCAGAGCATCTCCAGATCTGAGTAAGATCACGAGCACACAGCCCTCCCAGCTGTTTCCCTGAGGCTCCTCTGCCTGCAGTCCCTTCCTGCCCCCAGGGAGGGCCTTTCTTATCTCCCCACATCTTCCCTTCCCTCTTTCTCAGGAAAGTGGCTACTGAATTGCTTTTCAGAGGATACATATTATCGAATTACCTTTCCTCATTCTAACTCCCTGAAACAAAGAAATTCTTCCAACCAGTAGGGGGACCATGTATCTTTTAAAAAGATACATTTTTTCAAGAAAACATTTTAAATTTTAAAGAAATTCTTCCTACCAATAGGGACTCATGTATCTTTAAAAAGATACATTTCCCTACCTGTTTTCATTTCTTACTGCTGGTATAACAAATGAGCACAAGTTCACTCTCTCTACCGTTTGGAGAAGTCCAATGTGGATCTCGCTGTGCGGACTGCGAGGTGTCGGCCGGGGCTGTTTTTCCTTCTGGAGGACCTGGGGGTGTTCTTCCTAGGGGTCGAGGTGTCGGCGGGCTGTGCTCCTTCTGGAGGACCTGGGGGTGCTCTTCCTAGGGGTCGAGGTGTCGGCAGGCTGTGCTCCTTCTGGAGGACCTGGGGGTGTTCTTCTAGGGGTCGAGGTGTCGGCGGGCTGTGCTCCTTCTGGAGGCCCTGGGGGTGCTCTTCCTAGGGGTCGCCGCACTGCTTGCCTGTGGGCGCAGCAGCCACTTCAGCCCCGCGGTGGCTCACGTCCTCACGGCTCCTTCACCAGCTGTGACCCTTCTGACTCCCTCTCTGTCTTCTGAGGCCCTTGGGACTACGTTGCACCCTCACCAGTGACCCGAGGGCCTCCGGGTGTATATCCTTTCTTTAACCACACCCACACAAGTCCCTTTTGCCCTGTGAGTTAACAGTCACAGGTTCTGGGGATTAGGACCCGGACATCTTTAGGGGAAGGGAAACTGTTGATCACACTACTCTCTCTGCACAACTTGGGAGAAAATTACTCTAAACAATTGCAAAGTACCTTCACAACAGCTCAGAGTATCATCACCTACTAAAATATGACATACAGATAACACAACAGTTGGGTCATAATGTGGGTCACAATAAACAGGCCTAGAAGAATGCTTTCCTAATTTTTCACCAGCGAGAAACAACGATCAGGTTGCATTTGGGTGACACCTGTCGCCGTCATTTCCTGAAGCATGACGTCGGGGAGGGTGGGTGCGGTCTGCACAGACAGGGCTGAGGCGGGAGAGGTCCCGGTGAACACAGGCTCGGAATCCAAGGGACAGCGAGGCCTCTGCAGGCTCAGGCAGGAGGAGCCCCGGACGTCAGGGTGGGAGCTGGGTGGGCAGGATGCGGCTGCGGGTGTGGGGGTCCCTGAGACGCTGAGTCCTCTCACCACCGATTTGTGCAAGGGCCCCACCCTCTTTAACTCCTAGTCACCCCATGATGTCCTGGTCTACAGCGTCCATTCAGCACAAAAGCGCAGCGTATTAACCGCAGCGTGGCAGGACTGCAGAGGGCGGCTCGGGCCGCTGAGATCAAGAAGCGCTTGAGAAGCAGCACCAATGCTGAGCCCGGAGCCCCGGGAGACTCCTTCCGCCCCGGCCGTCGGCGATCCCCAGCCCCGGAGCCTCCCGATCCGGTCCTCTGCTGGAGAGGGGCCCGGGCGCCCGCACGTCTGAGCCCTGGGTCTCGCGACCGAGCTCGGGTGTGCCGCGCGCCTCTTCTCCAGGTCCTCCGCTCCCAGTTCCCCCAGCGGCCGGAGGCCTGGGTCGGGCCCGGGGAGGCGAGCGGGCGGGGACGCGAGGCCTCGTCGGTGGCCGGGTGCGGGGAGCGGGGGCAGATTCTCCCCGCGGGGCCGAGCCCGGTCGGTCGGAAGCCCTGAGCCCGGCGAAGGGGCCGCTGTGTCGCCGGTGGGATCCCCGCGTCCTCCGCATCTCCCGGCCCGCGGGGGCATCGGAACCGTCTCCGGGCACGGAGACCGCCCCGCTCTCTCCTCGCCGCCTCCCGGCTTCTCGGGGCGCACCCAGGCTCCCGGGTTCCAGCGGTGGCCAGGGGCCCGGAGCTCCTGCGGGGACGGGACCCCAGATCCCGCCCGGCCCCGGGCCCTCCTGCCCCGCGGGCGCGGCTTTCCGGAGCGGCCGGCCGAGCAGCAGCCCCAGCCAGGGAGATGCGGCCGCTGGAGGCGCCGTCGGACGCGGACACGGGGCCGCCTGGGCTTCTGGCTCCGCCGCCGCCCCAGCTGCAGCCCGAGGGCCGGGGACACCAAGCGAGGCGGCCTCGCCGTCTGCCCGCCGAGCGCAGCGGCGGCCCCAAAACTACGACTTGGGGTCAACTGCAGGCGCGCCGCTTCTTTGATCCATGTCTCTGGTGTGAAAGAACCCAGATTTCCCACCCTGGGCGGAAGAAAGGTTCTTAATAATATGTTTTGTAGACGGCGTTCTTTCCCGGCCAAAATAAGAGGGTTGGTGACTTGAAACGCCACCGTCACCCACGCTGTTGGCGGTGAGTCTGAAGGGCAGGTCTGAGCCCGACCCGCTGTGGGTGCGCGGAGCACAGAGCAGTGCCCGCCTCGGCTGCTCGTCAGCCGTCAGAGAGTCAGACTCTCAGGGCTGGACTCCAGCTCCAGGGCTGGGGCTGGAAAGGCGGCTTCTGTCCCGCTGGGAGCCTCAGTAGGTACTGACGACCTGATGGGTGAGGAACTGTGCCCAGCAAGTAACTGCTGCTCAAAACTCGATGGGCGCCAGCGCGCAGCAGGAAAGGGGGTACCAGACAGGACAGCTTCCCTCCCTGCTGGAGGCTGGGATGCACAGATGAGCTTGTTGCAGCAAAAACAGAAATGCAGTGTTTCCTGTCCTGAGAACAAGGAAAGTAAACAGCGAAGACTAGAGGAGAAACGTGGCCGGTCGCCAAAGAGTTACTCACTCCTAGTTTTACTTGAGGTGTTTCTAACCTGTGTGTCTGTAACCAGGAGTCCCTGATCCTGCGTACTTTCCATCCTGCACCACGTTTGTGCTCTCCCTGCACGCTCTTGTAGCAAGTCACCCCTTAGAGCCTGTTGCATTTCGGGAGGAGGTGGCAGGCTGGCGGACCCAGGAGACCCAGGCTGTACACAGTCTCTCAGGTCCCCCAGGAGGGGACAGGGCCCTGTTCCTGGGGGGCTAGCCTGCTGTGTGCTCCCCTTGGCCAGCTGAGGAGTAAAGCCGTCTACTTCTACCTAAGTTCCATCTCTGTATTTTTTAATTGAGCATTGGTGGGCAGAGAAAGGCGAGATTTTGGCAGTAACAAGGCGGCCACACATGAGTGGGAGCCGGGGGTGGGGGGCGGGGGGCGGAGTATCCTGGGGCGGGGGAGGACTTGAATCCCTCACAACTCAGGCAGCTTTTGGTAATTTGGGTTTTGTTTTCTGAGTATAGGTTTCATAGTTACAGCACATAGCTCAATCACTCTGTTTTGGAATAGGTGGTCTCTATGGGTGGGAGCGTCCACTATAAATGGATAGAATAGGCCATTGCATCTTACATCCCATGGACCAAATTCCACTCCCAGATTGTGCTGGTAGGACCTGAAAGCTAAAAATGATTTTTATACCTTTAAATGGTTGAAAATAATTCTTAAAGATAGTATTTGCAGCATGAAAATTCATATTCATTATACTCATATTCATCCAGATTTCATTGTCTATAAGTAATGTTTTCTTGAAACAGGCTCTTCATGTACTTCTTATCTGTGGTGCTTCTTGGATACAATGACTGAGCTGAGTGGATCCAACAGATGTCATGTGGCAAAGCTAAAATATTTACTCTCTGGATCTTTATAGAAGTTTGCCCACCTCCACTGTAGAAATATGGTAGGGCTTTTTGTTTATTTGTTTGTTTTTAACACATATGCTGAGAACTATACTTTAGAAACATTGTGAATTTTGTTCACATTACAAATTACTGTGAATTTAGTTCACATTACATTGTGCATTTTGTTCTTTGGAACAAACCTCCTGCGGGTAGATGTCCAGCTGGTTACATCGCTCTCAGAAATCTCACCAGCATGAACACTGCGCCTGTGTACTCAGTTGCTACTCAGCTGCTAAGTTGTGTCTCTTTGTGACCCCATGGACTGTAGCCCTGCAGGCTCTTCTGTTCCTGGGGATTCTCCTGGCAAGAATAATACTGGAGTGGGTTGCCAGGCCCTCCTCCAGGAGATCTTCCCAACCCAGGGATCGAACTGGGGTCTCCTTCATTGCAGGTGGATTCTTTACCATCTGAGCCACCAGGAAAACCTCTCAGGAGAATGGTCAAGCTGAATCGAGTTCTCAGAGTGATGTTTACTCTACTTTCTGTCTCAAATGTCACCCCTTAATGGAATCTCCCAGCCTTTTCTGCCTTGATTTGTCCAATTTTCCATCTCTGCCTGCCCCTGCCCCCAGAAGGGACTCTCTGCATTCCTTCCAACCTATGCTTCCTACAGCAGAAAACGCAACTAAAAAAATTAAAAAACACCCAAATCCTCCTTAAAAATTTCAGTAATTTCTCACTACCACCAGACCCACGATTCCAGGACCTTCCATGAATGACCCTTGTGTTTCTCCTCACGCTAATCTCCCTGCCATCCTGGGCTTCTTTGAGTGCCTGGTACCGTACGTTTCCCCCTGAGTCAAGGCTTTATATATGCCGCTCCTCCTGCCTGGGGAGCTCCTCTCCCTACCCCTTGTTCCACCAGCTCCCCACCATTTTATCTCCATGTTCAGTACTCCTTGTTCAGGGGAGTCTTCCCTAACCCATCCACCAGCTCCCCGAGCACCTGCATTCCCCCTCTGTCACATTCATCAGATTGCCAGTTCTTATGTAATCTCCTGCTGGACGGAAAACTCTGGGAGAGCAGGGCTGTGTCTTGCTTGTGGTTCTTTCCTGGCTCCTGACACATTGATTCTCGGTCACTGTTGAATGGATGGTTGAAGGATGAGTGACGGGGGTGTGCTGGGAGGGGCCTGGCTCTGCGATGATCTGGAGATGCCACACATCTTCAGAGGATTTGGAGACTGGATAAGGTAATTGCTAACATTCATCAACTCAGACATGTATTAATCTTTAGGCTTACCCCCAGCCTGTTCCATTTGCTTCTAGCTATGTGGTTGAACATTCCTTGTACTGAACTTGAGATTCAAGATTAGGTTGTGGATAAAAGAGTTAAAAGTGACAGCTGCTTGGTACACACGTAAAATAATCTGCATAATTTCTGAGATCTTTCTCCAGCTACAGAGCTCAGAGAATAGCCACCAAAACCACATAGTCATGCACTTGGCCACATAGTTTCCTGGGTCCTAAAGCACTGTTGGAGAAGGCAATGGCACCCCACTCCAGTACTCTTGCCTGGAAAATCCCATGGATGGAGGAGCCTGGAAGGCTGCAGTCCATGGGGTCGCTGAGGGTCGGACACGACTGAGCGACCTCACTTTCACTTTTCAGTTTCATGCATTGGAGAAGGAAATGGCAACCCACTCCAGTGTTCTTGCCTGGAGAATCCCAGGATGGCGGAGCCTGGTGGGCTGCCATCTATGGGGTCACACAGAGTCAGACACGACTGAAGCGACTTAAAAGCAGCAGCACTTACATGTGGCATCTTAAAAAAATAAATAAATAAAAAGCTAAGCACCAAGGTCCTCAATCCAGGGCACAGATTGGTGTTTGCAGAAGGTGGGCTGTGGGTGTGTGAAGTAGGTGAAGGTGGTCAAAAGGCACAGACTTCCAATTACAGAAAAGTAACTCCTGGGATCATCATGTGCAGCATGGCAACTATAGCCAATAATACTATTTTAAAAAATTATTCTGTGTATTTGAAAGTTGCTGAAAGAGTGGATCTAAAAAGTCCTCATCACACACACAGAAGATGTCGCAGTGTGAGATGATGGGCGTGAGATGGACTTATCATGGCGATAGTGTCACAATATATACAGATAGTGTGTCATTATGTTGCACACCCAACACGAGCATGAAGGGGGTGTGTCAGCTATGCGTCAATTAAACAGAAAATGCTGGAAGGATGACGCGCGCCCTCACAGTTGCTGAGAAAGGTAAAGCTTTGGGCTTTGCATCAGGGTCTGTGGTCTTCCCTTCCTCTCAGTAAAGTAAAGGATGCTTACCGCCTTGGAGGCAGTGGATGGGACAGGCCTGGGGCTCTGCATTTCTCACACGCTCCCAGGAAACGCCAGTTCCTGCGGATCCCGGGCTGCACTTTGAGTAGCAAGGTGTCAGAGCTCCTGAGGGTGGAGATTAGCTGGGCTGGTTTCTAAGGGATCCAGTGACACTTATGAGTACAGCACCGGGGCTTTTTTGGCCTCCGTTCCTGACAGTGCAAAATAGCTGGGGGTGAGCCGAGGTGGTGTTTCCCTTGCAGAGAAGAGGAAATGGCAACTTTCACCAGACTGGAAATGATGCTGTTTCATGTTCACATACGGATCTCCTCAGACAAATGGGGCCCACCAGCAAAGACCTTCAGAAATAAGGGCAAAAACACGATTATGACTTTTAAAGTATTATTTTGGAGTGCTATCCACAATGAATAAACTAGATTAAAGGACATGATTTTATGTCACAGCTCAAGTGATTCAATTGCCTAGGAGCTTTTTTTTTTAAGTTTTATCTTGAACCCTTAGAAGTGTCTACAATTACATGAGTGCTTGACAGATTGCGTCACTGCTTGTTCAAAAGCTCTGATGGCAAATAAAATATACAACGACAGGAAGGACCCTTTACTACTCTTGTTAAAATATGGAAGGTCCTCCCTGGGAAGCTATACATTCTTGGTCACTGCGAGGAGTAGAAAGCGAGCCTGCAGAATTCACAGCTGGGCCACAGGAGAGGAGCCGGCTGAGCTCCTGACCCTCTCAGCCCCTCTGATAGAGGCTCTGTCTGACCCCCAGACATGCCTCCCGAGGGTCACAGACCCTGAGAGGCCTGGTGTGGGTCCCCGTGTTCTCCTCTGACCTGGGGGAGGGAGCGGTGGGCTCAGGAGAGACCCTGGGCGGGAGTGAGGCCCGCGGCCCGAGCAGCGCCAAGCGCGGAGGGACACAATCCGCACGCTCCGCTGGTGTCGGCTGCCACGTGTGTAAGACGAGCTGCCCGGCTGCTCTTGGGGGTTTCTTGATTCTTCAAGGGTCCTTGGGCCTCAGCAACATTGGCAGCAAGTCAGAAATGTGTTATTTCAGGCAGCTCTGCTGACTCAGTGGTAAAGAATCTGCCTGCCAACGCAAGAGACACAGGTTTGATCCAGAAAGATCCCGCACGCCGTGGAACAGCTAAGTGCACACACCAGACTATTGCTCCTGCAGAGCCCGGAGCCACAGCCCCTGACGCCCGTGCCTCCCAGAGCCTGTCTCGCAACAAGAGGGCGGGGGAGTTTCTTGGAAGTGAAAGCTGCTCCCCCACAGCGCGGACAGTGCCTGAGGTGAGACCCGGACGGCCCGCAAGCCTGGCGGGGGAGCCACAGCCTCCAGCCTCTGTGCAGGTGAGCAGGGAGCACCTCCGGGCCTGAGAGAGTCGTGGAGAGTCGTGGGGCCTGGATTCCTGTCCTCAGGAAGCCCTGGGCCTAAGAGGGGCGTCAGAGAAGACATAATGCACCCCCCCCCCCCCATGTGGCACGTGCTTACCGAGAAAAGGCACACAGGACCAGAAGAGAGACAAGGAGTCACGACACAGCCCGAGGGAGTCAGAGGAAAATCAGCAGAGCAGATGGTTTCCAAGCCAAGGCCTCGGAGGAGTACAGTTCAGCAGCCAGGATTCCAGAGCCAGGGCCCAGTGGCAGGTGCAACAGAGAACAGGCTCCCCCCAGAAAGGCAGATGCGAAGGCAGAGCATTCATCTAAGCTCCCGGATGATGTCAAAGGCGGTGTGGACTGCGGGTGGATGCAGGGGGTGAGGGCTGGCAGAGGAAGGGGCAGGGGAGAGAGAGTGAAAGGCATTTAGAGCCTGGCCTGGGATGCCACTATCCTTCCTGGGAAGTGGGCGCCACTCAGATGCTGTGAGTAGAGAATGGACATGTTCAGAACTGCAGTTAAAGCAGGTCAGTTATCACAGAGAGAAAGCGAACAGGGGGGCGGAGAGGCTGCATCCAGAGGGCGGCCAGGAGCCCAGCAAGAGCGCCAGGGAGAGGAGCCCCGACTGAACTCAGGAGGCGGAGCTGGAGGCAGGAAGCCCCTCAGAGCAGGGGAGGAGAAGGAGAGGGGACGGCAGGAACATGGCGAGCAGCTCCTGCAGAGGCTGAGGGTCCTCGTGGTTGGTGATGAAGCGCAGCTCAGAGAAGGCAGTTCCTGAAGGAGGAAAGCTGAATCCTCATCTCTGCCCAGATGTTTGTTTGCCTACAGACGTCAGAAGGGTGAGAACCAAACAAAACTCAGGATAAGATGTGTTTCTTGGGTGAATTCTTTTAAAAAACCAGTCCTTTATCAACTGGAATTTTTAAGTTGGAATCTAATTCACATGTCATAAAATCTACTCTGTAAAATGTACAACTCAATGATTCATCATCTGTTTGCAAGGTTGTGCAGCTATCACCACTCTCTAAATCAGAGCACTTCACCTCCTCCCAGAGAAAGCCACCACCCATTAAACAGGCGCTTCCCCGTCCACCTCCCCCAGCTTTGGGCAATTGTCTGTGTGCTTTTTGACCCTAATGATTTGCCTATTCTGCATATTTAAAGTACATGGATTTGTACCACTGTGGCCACGTACGCTGGTTTCTTACAACTGGTGCTGTGTCTTTGAGACTCATCTATGGTTTAGCACACGATTCATTCCTCTGTTTGACTTGAGAATTTTCCTTTCTAGGCCATGATAATACACACACACACAGACACACACACACACACACAGACACACACGTTCTTTTCTTTTTAATTGTGAAAAACTCACAGAATATAAAATTACCACTGTCGCTCAGTCCACATCACTAAGAGCCATCTTTGTGTAGGGAGCCTCTTTGCCTCACTGACCCTGAGCCCCCAGTGTGCACAGAGCAACCAGCCCAGCCACGACACCCCTTCTCGGGACCCTCCGTGCCACCCACCCGAGCAGGACTCCACGCAGGCCTCCCCACGGTGGCCTAAGAAGAGAACTGCATGGGGGGTGGGGGGCAGAGTTGGCGAAGGAGAGAGAGACTCAGGAGAGAGGAGAGCGGAGGCGGGTGGAGGACTTGCCCATGATGAGCTCCTGTCTCAGTCACGTGCTTGCCAGACCAGCCCTGCTTAACTGCTGGGATCAGTAATGGTTAGAGGGGTGAGGGAGGTGTGACCACGGGTGTCAGCAGCTTCAGCCAGACACCCAACAGTCTACACTGCAAACCTGCCAGGCCCAGCTTCACTCCACGGGTCAGCTTCAGAGCCCGAGAGCCCCAGCCTCATGTGGGGGGCTATCCCAGCCCCATCCTCCAGAGGTCCACATCCCAGCTCTCAGGAGAGTCTTCTGAGCTCCCAGGAGATCGTGTCTACTCAAAGTGTACAACAAGTAGCCTTAGGCTGGGACCAGTTGGAAGTGGCCAGAGTGAAATCAAGTGTCTCTGTATCTCTTCTGCCCCTGAAGCACCCAGTCTCTCCGACCCGCTCATGCCTGCTGTGTCCAGGCATCCCCTAACACAGCCAGGCTGCAGGGAGGGGTTTCAGGGCAGAGCAGGAGCTGCAGCATCTCACGGTGAGCAGGGCTGGCCACCAACTCACGCCCGACTCTGGGCGAGCACCACTGTGGGTCAGAAACTGACCCTCTGAAGGCACAGGTGACTGCTCCTGGATCACACAGGGGCCCCAGAACTTAGGTTTGTCTTGTGCCCTCTACAGCTGGCTCTAAAGGACAGACCAAGGAGATATCTGGACCCTGGTAATCACAGTCAGGTTGCTTAGGTACAAAGGGGGTGGGGCAGGGCGGGGCGGTGAGAACCGGGGTGGGGGCCACTGCCTCTGCTGTTCCCCCCACCCCCAGCTACTCCCCTGACCCTCTCCTGCTCAGAATCCTACCCCTGGGGCGGGGCAGTGAGGACAGGGTGTGTGGGGAGGGTGGTTAGGCCCGCCTGCCTCTGCTCTCCCCACCCACCTCCCCGCCCCCGACCTTCTCCCCCTCAACATCCTACCCCCATACTGGGCTTTCTTGGCCCAGACACAACAGAAGTGATCATTCAGTTACTCAGTATTCAGTGGAATACTCACAAAGTGACTTCAGGTGTAAAAAGAAATAAAATTAAAAATAAAATCCACCCAGACTGCTAATGTTTTGGATGAGGTTAGTGTCAGAGAAGATCCTGGGCTCCTGGTAAAGGTCCCCCTGAAACTCTGGCTCTGGAAGGAGGGAGGAGATGACCTTTGGTGAATGTGACCTGAGCCTGGTTTGTGTCTGAGCAGCTCATTGATTTGATTACTGGTCATCATCACATTTTCTGAGCCCTGTTCTGCATCTGTTCGAGGTCCTCACACGGCTGACAAGCTGGAGAGCTCATCACAGTGTGCTTAAAGACTCGAGGGGTCCTGGGTGAGGCAGAAAATGGTGCGGGCAGAGCATGGGATCAAGAAAGGCATTGTGGACCCACCGAGGTCTGCGCTGGGTCTCCAAGGGTGAGTTCAGCAGGGCCTGGCTCTGAGCAGGACTCACATACACGATGAATGACTAAATGAGTGAAAATGGAAATCTTCTCCAAAAAGGGCAAGACTGTCAGCTCGTCTGTAACTGAGCCCAAGCTCGTACTGCTCACCTCATGACAGCCAAGAAACTGAGAGATGAGTTCCTGGGGCAAGGAACAGCGGCTTTATTCAGAAGCCCAGGACTCTTGTCCCGGGACCCATCTTGCCTGAGTTAGAATTCAGGCTTCTTTTATCTTAATTCTCAAAGGTGGTGTGTGAGGAAAGTCAAATATTTTCCTCATTCTGATCAGGCTCCAGAGGGGATGTGTTAATGTCTGCCTCCCTACTGTGATTCACAGGTGAGCCTGGTCAGGAAGTTCCTGTGAGCTAAACAAAGTTATTTTAGCTTGGTGCTCATTACCTGTGATGCAGGGCTCCCAGAGATGGGACTTTATGTACAAGCTTATAGGCATCATTTCTTTAGTGGCTAACTCGTAATAGGTAGAACACAAAGGGTCCTTCTTTATGACACATTCAGGCCAAAGCTTGGACCTGCAGGGCACCCGGGACAGTGGCAGAGCGCCCCGCGGGGCGCCCACTCCACTCCCTCACAGCTCTCTTGCTGACTTGGCAGCCTGTGTCTTGACTCCCTGGGGGGCACCTGTTTGCCCTCTTCTCTCGGCCAGTGCTGGTTGTAAGGTATAGATTGGGCTGAGGCAGAAAAGGAGAGATGACCTCAACGGAAGTAGGTTACCTTTATTCAGGCAAGGAGGGTGGCAGTCAGCCTAACGACCAGGCTGAGCATGAGAGGGATCAAGGAAGCTTCATATTTAAAGGGAGGTTGTGGATGTGATAAGGGCAACGTTAGTCAGGCGGGATGTTTTGGGTATTCTTTAGTTGAGGTGGCATTTGTAGTTGGGCAGGGGGTGATAAATCCTCTGGACAAGGAAGATAAGTCCCAGGTAGATGCAACAAGCCTGGAGCATCAGGGCGGGACCTAAAGTTTGGTTTTGTTTTCCTTGAAGTTAGATGATTCAGCAAGGGCCTTTGAGACTGCTGTTTCCTTTTCTAGGCCAATGACTCTATCACTCATCAGAAGCAACACTCACTGTGCCCCTCCCTGATCAGGCCAAAGCAAACCAGCTGCCCTCCCTTAAGAGTGTTAGTCTCTCAGTCATGTCCTGAGACCCCTTGGACTGTAGCCCACCAGGCTCCTTTGTCCGTGGGATTTTCCAGGTAAGAAGGCCAGTAATGAATCACTGAGCAGTGGATGTCCCTTTCCTTCCTAGCCCGGGGACGTCTTCTCAACTCGAAGATGGAACACAGGTCTCCGTAAGCAATTAAGCAGGTGTTACTTCTTTACCATCTGAGAAGCCACTCGCAGGGAGCATGCATAAGGAGAAGCTAGTGCTACCCTTGCTAAAACATCATGTCCATTGCGGCTGTCCCCAACTGGGGTCGAAGCTGGGCGTGTGGTTTGCAGGCTCTAGGCAAGGCAGGCTCAATCCTCCAAGTATTCTCCTCCCTTGTCTGCACATAAGGAAAGCTTCCTTACAGTCTCTAAGGGAACCGGGCCTGCTAACATTCAATCAACACTCCTCTCTTTTGTGGGTAGACCATTACGATTGCTCAGGCAGCTGTGAATTACTTTTTGCTAGTGGTTTCGCCGAGCAGACACAGCCATGCTGGCTTTAGACCATGGGCAATTCTCTCACGTAACTAGCGCCTAGTCCATCTCAAGATCCTCTGCACTTGTTCCCTCAGTATCTCACGCGGCCAACATACAGCTGCCCCCCGGCGGTCTGATCATATTTAACACAAGCTCACCTCATCAGTGTTTGCAGAGCTTAGGTTGCCCTCCTCCCCTAGTCATCCCCATAGTCCGCCTCCGGAGGGCCTCTGTTCTAAGGCATGATGAGCCCTGAGTGCAAGTTCTTTGGCGCATCGCTGAGAGGAGGCGAGGTCCCGCCAACTGTGGACTCTTGTGCGCTCGGTGGCCTGCTGCTAGGCACTGTATTTGCGCCTCGTCTGCCCTTCATATCAGAGCAGGGAGCTGGGGTGGGTCTGTGTCCGTTTCCTCCAGTTCGCGAGGCCTCATGAATATAGTATGCGACGGAGGAGGGCAGAGCGTGTCAGTCCTTCTATCGCATTCTTTCTCGCGGGCCGCCGGTTCTCAGGATCTGGCAGAGGAGCCTGGCGGGTGGTGGACCGCTGAGAGTGGCGTGCTTGGCTCGTTCAGTGATCCAGGACTCTTGCCAAGGGAGCGGCATTCGGGGAAGCTCAGAAGAGCGAGCTTTGCCGGGGAATTGTGACACATAAGTTGAATGAGTGAGCAGAGCTGTCTTTCCAGTCTCTTTGTCATTCGCACACTCGGGAGCTGGTCAACTTCACGGCAAATTGTCTCTCTAACTAAACACCACCATGTATATAAACACTCTCGCTCTGGCACAAGGGTTTGGGTTTTTTTTTTGATAGTTTTCCAGGACACCTCCATCACTACTCTGGAACATTCCTGAGAGAGTCCTGCTGATGAGCAACGAGACAAGCTTCACATTTGTGTTAGGAATATCCAGACAAGGTACATACACGTGTTCAGCAGTCACATGGATGTCGCGTGGCTCATGTAGAAGCTAGCCCTTGCTGATCGGAGGGTGTAGGTCAGCTTCCCTTTGAGTAAGTTTGGGGGAGAAAGGAACAACTATGTGTTGTCGTTTGGCTCAACCACAGCGTTTGGTCCCTCAGCATCTTCGGCTTCACTTGAAACTGTTGTACAGTCAACACTAGTTTGTTAACGAAGGCTACTAGCCGAGCTAAAATACAAGTCAAATGACTATAGAAAGAACATACAACATAGTGAACGCAAAGAACACAAAAAGAAACAACTGGAATGATTTGAATCAAGTTGGCTACGACAATAGTGACATTTCTTATAAGATACCAGAAAGGCACAGTAGCAGTAGTTTAGAATCGCTATGTCTTATTTTCTGTGATTAAGAAATCAATGATATTAGGTGACTTAATCAGATTTGTTTATACAGGCAGATAGAGATAAAAATCCAGGTAAAAGCTAAATACCGGGTCGGAGTTTTAGTATCATTAATGTCACGCCTCTAGCAGTCCTAAAGCGCAGGTAAACACTATCTGTCTGTTATTAATCATAATCGGCCATCTAGCTGTCTCCCTGCATCTCCCAACTGCGCCAGTCTCTCTATGAGTGTTAAGATTTGTCCCAGTGAGAGCTGGCTCCGTCAAGGCTCTACCCTGGCAACACAGGCCATGTTTCTTTTCCGCTATCAGATTCTGTGGGACGGCAAGAAGGGTCAGGTGATCTTCTAACTACGACTGTTCTATGGCGTTGCCACGGCATGCACCGCAGGAGGTAATGACGGTCACACCTATCTGGACAGTGATTTAGACCCCAGAGGAGAATAGAAGCTCGACAGGTATGAGTAACACGTGAGACTGGCACAGGGGCTTGCGTCCTTGGCGCGCATTTTGGCCTGGTTGCGGCGCCTGCCCGCCGCATACCCCTATCTACCCATGCGCAGACGTAAATGGGTGACCCCCCTGGTCGCGCAGGCTGAGGTGCTGACCCGGCATAGAGTCGATGGGGCGGGACGAGGCCCGTGAGGGGCCCCTGGCTCTAAAAACCTCATGCACGGGCTCACCATGTTAACATCGTGAAAGCCATGGAGTTTTGGGGGGCAAAGGATCATTCAAATTTACGTCGAGTTTTCTTCTTTCTGCACGTTGCTTTAAGTGCTTACTATGTTAGTTCTTACTCACGCCGATGTGTCGTTAATGGCTAAATCAGACCTGTATAGGCATAGTTAATATTACACATATATGCATTGATAATAAATATATCTAAGACATATTTATATAGTACTTAACATTTAATATTTATTTACTATTATATATGCATAATAATCTTGTTAAGGCATTATGTTATATTACTTTCCAAGTTCAATACAATATTACGTCCATTAACTAGCATTATCGCAAGTAAATCGATATATCAGTCTTATAGCAGCGCGTCACTGATGCAGACTCGCTTTGAGCTCTTTTCACGGGTCACCTCAGACGTTACTGTCTGAAGCTTCTCTATGTAACAATATTTAGTGTAGGGCCGAGATGGAAAATAATGAAGTGTCAATCACTTGCGAGAGCCAGAGTTGAGAAAAAGTGAGGGGATGAAGAGGTGTCAGTATGCTAGAGAAGACGCGACACACGCTTGAATATTAACAGGTGGAAGTCTGCCTCAACTTGAATACTGCGAAGTGAAACAAGAAAGTGTGTTCTGAGAGCGCAGCCTGAAGGCGCACAGATCCTAGTGAGAGGGAGTGGTATGCGAATCCGTGCCAGCTGCGCTGTGGAAGCCTTCAGGGTTACTGCGTAAGTTGATGCGGTCGAGGTAGCCGTAGCTTTCTTGGGCTGGTCTGCGTCCTTGCTGGCTGGAGGACGATATACCGGGGCGGGAAGCAGTGAAGCGCCATCGTCAGCGTGGAGGCGTCCGCGCACGGCAAGTAACGCGGTCGGACGGCGCAGAGAAAATCAGGGCCTGAGTCCTCTGGGTCCGCCAAACGCAGAGGAAGGTACGTTGATACGAGGACGAACTCGCCAGAGACTCGTGGCGACACTATTCGCTGCTTTGCCGCCCAGTAGGTGCCCCTCTTCGCTGCCGCGCTCCGCTGTTTCTCCTGCATAGTATAGGGGCGCTTAGGACGGCCCTTCTTCAGTCATGATCCTTGGATTCTTGTCGCGACATGCTACGCACCAAGGTCTTGTGCTGGGAGACACAAGCGCAGTCAACGTGGGACTAAGACACGGCTTGCCTGTCCTCTACGTATACTAGTTCTCTTTCTCATTTGTGAACCTTAGGTTCGTTCTGTTTGCTCTCCCAGTTGTCCTGGTTACTAATCTGTGTGATTTTCTTGTACCTTTGCATTCACAGGCTTTCTTAGTGAAGTCGCGGCCACGGTATTCTCGTGTGTCCATTTTTTGTTCCAAAGGGCGAGTGAAGCTGTCCTACAACCCCGCCCTCCTAACCTGAGAGCTGGGATTAACGGGTGCTGGGGTTCATTACCTCGAGACATGTCCTCTCTACGCACTTTATTCTGGCATTCTTGTATAGTGAGGAAATACGCTTAGTGGTCTAACTCGAAGAACACATTTGTTGAATTTTCTTTTGAATGTAGGTGAATGCTCCATGAACCTAGTTTGCTTCATAGCAGACAATCTCATGTGGATTACTAGGACGATAAGATTTATAGAGTTCGACTATTGTAAAACGCACTGGAAACGCCCCCCAAAGAGAAGGAAATGACACGTGACGAGCCTCAGACGTCATAAGCTGTTACATGGAACAAAGCAGAAGGTGAGAAAAGCAAACAACACGTTTATGTTGGTCGTGCAATTTGATTATCTTCACAGATAGGATGACACACCTTATTACTGACTCTGCGTGTAAAATAAATAACACATTTGAAAAATGTTTGACTTAAAAGCTGAGAATATATACAGATCACCACAGACACTTTGAATAGGATGAAAGAGAATGATTTGGCCTTTTGCTTTTAGTCTCATAAATTTATCCCACGTTTATATTGTGCTAACGATTGTTTAGGCCACTCAGGAGCGAATCTTGATAACAAGAGAGTTGTCACTATTGTTTCTGTTATTTAAATAGAACAGTTAACATCATGCAATTTGTCCAAGCGCAGCTTGTCCTAGCGTCTAATAGAACTAACCAAAAATACAATAGTACTGTCAGAGTCAACAAGTGATGAGCTGCGGCAGAAGAGAGTGAGGCCTCGTGCTCGAAGCGTCGAGAAGAACACATAATGACTGCGAGCGAGGAGTCTAGGCGTGGCGGGGCAGTGTCAATACGCTGCCAGCAGCCGCCTTCACTATTGGGCCTCGTCGTCCAGCAGCTAGAAGCATTACCTTGAACAGCTCGCTGGGTTGAAGGCAGGCGCTGGAGCAGCTCAGTTCCGTCGTGGAGAGCCATTCATATGCAAAGTGCTGACAATTTCATTACCCAGGCGCGATGGTAAAGACATAGTTCTATATTAGGGCATGCTCTGCAGAGGTAGAAAATGCACACTTTGTTGCTACTGAAATGTATTCTGGCCTGCTGCTATAATGGATGGGTTTCCAGCTAAAAGCAATCTCTCAACGTCAACATTATATAAACTCTACGTGTGTTTCCTGGTGTTAGCGAAAGTGTTTGGCCAAGCTAAAGTTAAGCTTTCTCTTTGCTGTCAATCTTACTTATAACGCACACATGTAAATTAAATACAGTCAAGAGTCGCCAGCAGCATGGAGAGGGACTATCTCAGGGTGATGGGGCTTATCTGGCGATGAGTTCAGTTCTAGAATTATAGATATAGGCAAAGAGGCATTCATTGCTGCCTAGAACGTGGCTTAATATGGCATTTTGTGTTGGACGAGACCCGGTAGTCCTCGCTTGTAAGGCTATAGGAGTAATGCTCTGAATGCTGTTTTGTGACACATTCTGTGAGCTCCAACAAAGTTCAGTGATTTTCCAAATACCTTGAGCTACTTCTGTAACCAAAGACTGAAGAGTGCTCTCAGGAGGGAGCAGCTCAAATATTATACTACAGCAAATCTCTGTTCATACAGTTCAATATGGCATGTGACTGTAGGAAGTTACATGTTCGATGTGAGCAGTCCTGGCTGCGCTCGATCGTCTCAGAAGGCTCGACTGGCACGTTCCTCGGGCATCTACTGTCAGATTGAGGATGTCCACTAGAGTGGGCGCTTCAGCCCTGTAGGAATATGGCACGTGCGCGAGGCTTCATTAGGCTCGGTTTCACTGAGGGCTTCTATTAAGTGTTTCGGCCGACACGGCATTGCACGAGAAAACAATGTATATTACCTTCCCGTAGACAGTAGTGCAAAAGTCCCGATAACGTTGCACTTTTAGGGAGGAGCGAAGCTCTGTAAACTATGTAAGACAAGCACAAAGGCCACACTAGTAAACTAGAGACCTGTCATGAGGCCGCACTATTACAATAAATCCAGCGCGAGGAATGAAGACTCCAACGGCTGCTGGGGGCGTGGATCCGAAACTGAAATCGAAGTGAACAATCCAAGCTTCAGGCGTTTCGTGTACTCGATCTCTGTGTGAGGTTCCATGCTAGAATCTGCCTTGAGCAACTGTCGCAGCTGTGATCAAATGATGTCACTACTTCATATAGGATAATCGTTGGCTTCTAGTTGTGAGTCGATCACAACGGTCCTCTGCCTATGGAATTGCTGCGCAGCAAAGTAATACTGAAGTTGAGTTTTGGCCGAATTTCGCGCTCTCGTCTAGGGAGTGTGGCCCCGTGCCCAACCCAAGGACTATCTCAGTGACACTAAAACACTTTGGGTTCTTGTCGTCAATGGATCGCGGCTCTTGCCTTGGCTGCCTGATACGATAGTCATCGTGGGAATAGACTAACAGGAATCACTCAGGCCCCATCAGAGATCTACAGAGAATACCCAGTAACGGGCACAGTATTGACGTGCAATAGCAGAATGGTACCAAAGAAATCAGGGAATATGGTATATGTAGTATGCGATCCTCGTAATTGAGCAGAAGGGCAAGAAACAAATTTATAGATACAATAGCGATAGAGGGCGTGCACAAGCACAGATAGACAAAGCAAGACAGCAATGAACTCAAACAATATAGAAGAGTCAGGAGGCAATGGGTCATTAAACTTTATTGAGAATAAGATCTTACAGTGATATTCACATGCGCACCAATCAAATTACTAAGATGAGATCAGATGCTGCTGACCTGCTCGCTCAGTGTTTCCAAGGTCAGTCGAAACCGCCCGCTGCTCATTTCTCTGTGCTCTTTCATTGTAACCGGCATACTTGGCACACGAAAAATGATAACTTTGCCCTCGGGTGGGGTAGACCTCTTAGATTGTCTCTTGCACAATTCAGAAAGAATCTTATCTGTAGTCTTCACCACCATTCTATTAGTTTCACTCTGAGTTCTGGGTGAGCATATGGGGCAGTCAGGAGTTTAGGGAAGGGAGCCGCAGTATCTGTATACCTTGCCTCTCTTGGGCCGCTAATTCTTGAAAGCTGCTCGGCAGCTTGCGTGCCATTGAGCGATGAATATGAGTGGAATTTGGTTACATTAGTTGTATTCTCAAAATTTGGTGGTTGGAAACTTATAGTAGAAATGGTTTTTTGTTGTAATACACATAAGTTGCCATATGATGCAATTCAAATTTACCACTTGTTCTACTGAACCAAAGATTTAACCACGTCTTTCCCGTTGTGGCGAGTATTGACTGGCAGAACTCAAACCAAGATGAGGTCAGCTAGGTGAGAGGGATGCTATCAGAAAGAGCTGAAGGAGAACAGTTCACAAGGACCGAGATCTCTGTTAAAGAATCGACTCTATTTACCACTCGAGAACTGACTATACGAATATCGTGTGGGGCATACTTAGTAATCATTATGCGCATATGCAGGAAGGCTTGGCACAGCTATTAAGATTAATGGTGACTGACAGTGGTCTTGACGTAGCTCCTCACTAATATACTAATGCTAACAGCCTCATTGGTACATATTGAGCTTTTTCACGCGCTCTGAGTGCCATCATGTCATCGAGTGCTGAAATTAGGTGACGAGGGGCTGGGCCCAACGAGATCAGATCGGCCTCGATTATCTGAGTTTTTGGCTTTTTGCCTTTCTCGCTCTTAACTACAAACTGGGCTTAGAAAGTTGCACTATAAACTGAGTATGCACAAGTATTAGAGGTAAGTCAATGCTTTCTCACTTTGGCATTTACCAGATACTCAAAGCTTATCCCTATGTTTAGCATTCCATTATGTGGAGAGTCACACACTGCTCCATTGTGCACGTGCAAATTGTCCAAACAGGTACCTTATCTTGATTCAAATATAGAAAGTGTCCTGGCATGTGTGCTTCTATGAGGGACGGGCGAAAGAAAGAGGAGGACTTATGTGGAAGTAGTGGAACTATAAAGAAGCAAAAACACACAGCTCTAGACTCTGAGGGCAGGTCGCGACAGAATGGTTGGTGCTCAGAAGACACATAATGAGCAGACTGCTCAAGCAGCATCACTAGTCACGTACGGGTGAGACAACTAAGTACGGCTTCGCTGTAACTGCTAAAAAAATATTCTGCAAGTGTGATATGAGCCTCATGTTGTATGAGAATGAGAATATTAACTAACACTTAAATAATCTATGACACTCCACTGAAAAAGCGAGATGTTGGTCGAGGCGATAACCACGAACACAGAATCACCTACTTTTTTATGCTCAATTCATCATACATCTTATGCTTACATGTAAAGAGTTCGGCAGATTGAATGTATAAGCCACCTTTCAAGTCACAAAGAGAAGATGAATCCTTATCTATAAACTTTTAAAATTTAATAATAAAAATGCCAAAACTGGCTTGTCAATATATCTCTTTAGCACGACCTTAAGGATGGCATCCTAACTTTCTGTGAAAACCAAGCTATAAGAGATTGGCCCATCATGGTGAACAAAGAGCTTCTCATGGCAAATCTAGAGGATTCTAAGACTCGCGGCGAAGATTTAGCGAGAATCTGATTACAGGAAAAAGTAAATTGTGATTGGAGCGGGTGACACATAATTCTTCATCGGTCAGCTTCTCCGTCACCTATCATCCTAGGAAACGCATGCCGGGGTTTCGTCACTGAACTATCACTACGAGTTCCCGACCCTGGGCGCCCGCGTGTAGGAGAGGAATTGACGAGTGGGTGCGTGCCGGCTCAAGTGAAGACTAAGGCGGCCGCAAACGTTACACCTACCCACACAGGACCGGCTTGCAGAGCCTACAGGATAAGCGAACACGAGAAGACGGCGAGGGGCAGCCTCGGCACGTGACTCGTGGAGGCCTGCATACTAAGAGCTCATGTCTTGTCTCTTCTGACGCGCGCTGTTATGAAGTGCACCGTTTATTGGAGATCGTAGACATATAGAGAAAGCAACGCGGCGGTCCATAAGACTCTTTTCTCTGCACGAGAGCAGCTGCGCGGAGCAAAGTCGACGGGTACAAGTGAATGCAGTGCGTAACGACGGACAGGGTATCAGGTGAGAGGAACGCCCTTTCCCGTGCTCGCTCCCGGCCGCTGCGATTAAGTTGCCAGATGGCGCTCTTGGAATGGCGTCGGCCATCTTGTCGCTGCGCTCTTGCCTCTGCTCCACGCCTCCTTTCTTGCGTCGGCTGCGTATGCAAGGGCTCCGCCTCTTTCTAGAGTGTCAGGTGTGATCTTGAGCACATATTATCCGATTTAGGACGCTCTAGTGTATAATAAAATTGACATTTGATCCCTGTGTCATGGCGTTACACAATTAAAAACTTACTGGTCAGTCCAACTCATAGATATGGAGTTAAAAGGCTAGAATACTGATACCACACTAGCCCACGTCGAAGCATACGGCCTAGACTGCAGCATCGCTAATAGCGTTGCCCTTTTCAAGTACATATATGAGAGTTGTCCTCGAATTGTGTACGCGTCGCAACTGACGCCCTTTGGTTAAAAAACAGCATGCGTTTAGATGATAGTGATAATATCGTATTGACTTGAGGCAATATACTGTCTTGCAAGAATAACATAACACAGCACTTTGGCTATAAGGAGTCAGAGATTGTGATGGTCTTGCACACTACAACAAGTAGCGGCACACCTGTGTCACTCTTACCATATATGCCTGGACATCATGGATAGAAGGTGCAAATAGGTCCCACTACGATCTCACCTTCTACAACGCCAGAGGGAAGTTTAAAATAGAGGGATTTTTTCGATATATCCAATGAGTGAGAAAGCAATATTGTTCACAAACAGCCGCATTTCAACAAAATTGCCAACTAAGAGAAATTAGGCTTTATTAGCATATTGTAGCTATGAGGAATTATTACAAAGTGCGATACGATACAATTGTACAAAGATGGAATGATAAATTTAGAAAAAGCTTTTTTTACCCGAATATTGAGTAGATAACGCAGCACTGGTTGTCTAAAATTAGGTTGTCTGTAAACACTCTCGCTTCACGTTCCCCTGTCTAACGAGGGGTCATACTAGCACACTGCATTAGCTAATTTTCATATTCTTTCTGCGTTGTAGTAAGCGTATATTCGAATACGAATCTGCTGTGGGTCGTTCTCAGGCCCTTCGATATTATCACTGACTCTCAACTGAAGTACAACAGGAGAAATAATGCAGAAATCGATTATTCACTACTCATAAATGTATTGCTTATATGTATGAGAGTGGCACTTTTTCTGCATGAAGAGTCAAGTGCACACAGGTATAGGACTACACTCGAGTATTGCTCAGCATGTAATTATCAGCAACTAGCTGAGAGTATGGAAAAGAGTAGACTTGCGAGATCTTAGAGTCGCTAAGTAGTAAATTCAGACCCTTTGCAGATGGCGGCGTAGTTAAGTCCTGATATGAGAGGATGAAGAAGTACAAATTTGGAATTGTCTTTGTTTATAAGTTACGAGTAAGATGTGGTTCGTAGATCATAATTTGAGTACGAGCTTTGTGTACGGTCTAGACATGTTCTTGGACCAATATAATAGGTCTCTTCATTACGAGTGCACTTCTGTTTCCGTCGTCACTCGAAGAGATGGTTCCAGCACATCTGTGACTTGTGGAACATTCGTCTGACAGTACATGTCTTCGCGATTTAACGACAGTTGGTACCTCACCGAGCGCTTTCTATAATAGCAAGTTCTATTCTCCACACATGTCAACATCATTTGCACAACACTCGAAGTGAGAGAATCTTCCTCACGGTAATGGGTGACAGATCAACTCATCAAACATACATTTATCTTATTTAATTCCTTTTCGCTCTTGTTCTTATGGAGGGTCTGAGGATTTATTAATGTTGAATTAATCATTAAATTTTGAGTGTTTTTCCTGTTGATTCCAAGCAGGTTCTATGAGCAGCATCTGTCTAATGGTAAATTTAATTCTAGTTGCACAGAACTGGAAGCGCTTAAAGCACTTGAGTGTTTAATCACAATTTTCCCACTGCACAGGTGCTCAAAAGTAAGGTGTAATCACACTCGACTCCATCACTACAATCGTCCTAATTATTATTCCGTAAGAGATAGCAATCACTACCACACTTAGGGTTATTTTAGGTATAACTCAGTAGAACTCAAATAAATACTTATTGTTATCTTCAAAGAACATTTGTTAAGTTGTTTTTCTAAATTTAGATAAAAAAAATGTAAGCATTATCCCTGGAGACTAGAACTAGAGAAAGCATCGGATTCAGTTCAATCTGTCTGTGCCTAAAGTAATGGTGGGCACTAAAATGGAATGGTATTATTCAGCTTATTTGGTTTTAGGTATTAAATAATTTATGTAGGGGCACATATTTAACCGCTACCGCATGTTTAAGTCCATCTTTCATGTTCAACAGCAATTACCGCTGTTGGATAGTGGGTAACTCAGTGAGAAGCCAAAGGTTACGCTGTGGGGCAGGCTCTGTCAGTACAGATGTACTCTTATTTTTCCTCCCTTCTCGCTCACTGCACTTGGGACTCAGAGTCATAGAGTGCAAAATGAAATGAAGCGCTTTATGGAAATGCATTCTGGTATGGAAGGGCAGCAGCACTCTACCAAAGAATCCAAGTCAACATGAAGAATTCTCTAATTCTACTATCAACTGGCAAAATTTCTCTCCAGGACGATTGAAATTCGCTCTGGTTTTTGAAATTTTATGCTCTTCGCAAAGCATGATATAAATTATAAATTTTTGGGCTTTCCTACATATTCTTATATATCAGCAAAGGCTAATAACAGTGTTCTACACACCAAAAGAAATAATCTAATCAGTAAATGGCTGAGTGTTACACTATATTGTTGGCCATCTACAATCTGAATCCTTTCTGGAAAAAACGCAGCAAGGTCCAAGTGATCAGAAATACCCAAATAAAAGCGCCGGATTCTAAACCATGGGTATAAGGGGGTATTCATAGCAGTAACGTATAAAATCAGTTGCGACACTTTCTGTGACTTAATCATTCACTAACATACATAGAAAAAAAAAAAAAAAAAAAAAACACTGCTAACATAAACCACTACAAACCACACTACTCCACAGAAGACATAGGTTTTTATGCTTTCAGTGGTGCTGGGCACAAAGTGGCCTATCCTGGCCCCTCAACACAGAGCAAAGATGCTATGGCCCTTCACACTCAGAGGGACCAGAGAAATGAAGGTATATCTGAGAAGAGAGGAAGTTGGTTTTTCTAAGTGACAAGTTCACTTTTAGCCCGCTGAAGATTTTGTGTAAATGCCATCTCTAACCTACATGACTAAGTTCCTACTTGTATTAGACCTTATTTCTACTGAAAAAATATATAAACTTCGATGTTTAGATGGCTGATTCAAAAACTATAAAAGACACTTTTTGAGAACAATTATGAGAAAGGAATGCTGAAATGGATAACCAGATTATTATAAAATTTCTGTTACAAGCTGAGGAGTATGTATATGAGTGGTGGTTTAAATGGCAAGTCGTGATCTAGACACTCTTTGGCAGAACGCCAGGACTTTACAGCAGGTGCCTCATGCGGCATGGGTATTTTCTCGCAAGGCAAGAATACTGGAGTGGAATTGCCATTTTCTCTCAGAGGATCTTCCCAACCCAGGAATCGAACTCAAGTCAGGTCTCCGCATGTGCCAGGCAGATTCTTTACTGACTGAGGGCTATGTTGATAAATTGGTTTTGTACCAGGTCTGCTTTCTAAGTGATAGTATATACAAATATCTTCAGAAAAAGGGACATGACATGTCAAGGAATTTGATACATCAAAGAAAAAGAAAAGCATTTATTAGCAAATACTTAGTCACTTTTAAATCTAAGGGAGCAAACCCATGTATATTCTTCTTCTACTCTTATAGTATGTTATTATTTAATGTTGATATTTGTTATTTATGTTTTACAATTTCATACAAGGATAAATAAAAGGAACAAAACAGAAGATAAAACCAAAGCTTACCTTTCCCAGTCAA